>NW_027195259.1:107500-190000 GCF_038502225.1 Cherax quadricarinatus
GAAAATAGGGAGATCAGTCGCAGAGCCAGGAATGAGTACGCACAGGTAAGGAGGGAGGCCCAGCGACAGTATGAAAATGACATAGCATCGAGAATCAAGACTGACCCGAAACTGTTGTATAGCCACATCAGGAGGAAGACAACAGTCAAAGACCAGGTGATCAGATTAAGGACAGAAGGTGGAGAACTCACAAGAAATGATCAGGAGGTATGTGAGGAGCTGAACAGGAGATTTAAGGAAGTTTTTACAGTAGAGACAGGAAGGGCTGTGGGAAGACAGAACAGAAGGGAACATCAAGAGGGAATATATCAACAAGTGTTGGATGACATACGAACAACTGAGGAGGAGGTGAAGAAGCTCTTAAGTGACCTTGACACCTCAAAGGCGATGGGACCGGACAACATCTCCCCATGGGTCCTTAGAGAAGGAGCAGAGATGCTATGTGTGCCTCTAACCACAATCTTCAACACATCCCTTGAAACTAGGCAACTACCTGAGAAATGGAAGACAGCTAATGTAGTCCCCATATTTAAGAAAGGAAACAGAAACGAGGCACTAAACTACAGACCTGTGTCTCTGACATGTATCGTGTGCAAAGTCATGGAGAAGATTATCAGGAGGAGAGTGGTCGAACACCTGGAAAGGAACAAGATTATAAATGAAAACCAGCATGGGTTCATGGAAGGCAAAGCTTGTATCACAAACCTCCTGGAGTTTTATGACAAGGTAACAGAAGTAAGACACGAGAGAGAGGGTTGGGTAGATTGCGTTTTCCTAGACTGCAGGAAGGCCTTTGACCCAGTTCCCCACAAGAGATTAGTGCAGAAGCTGGAGGATCAGGCACACGTAAAAGGAAGGGCACTGCAATGGATAAGGGAATACCTGACAGGGAGGCAGCAACGAGTCATGGTACGTGAAGAGGTATCACAGTGGGTGCCTGTTACGAGCGGGGTCCCACAGGGGTCAGTTCTAGGACCAGTGCTATTTTTGATATATGTGAACGACATGATGGAAGGAATAGACTCTGAAGTGTCCCTGTTCGCAGATGACGTGAAGTTGATGAGAAGAATTAAATCGGACGAGGATGAGGCAGGACTGCAAAGAGACCTGGAGAGGCTGGACATGTGGTCCAGTAACTGGCTTCTCGAATTCAATCCAGCCAAATGCAAAGTCATGAAGATTGGGGAGGGGCAAAGAAGACCGCAGACAGAGTATAGGCTAGGTGGACAAAGACTACAGACGTCACTCAGGGAGAAAGACCTTGGGGTGACCATAACACCGAGCACATCACCGGAGGCACACATCAACCAAATAACCGCTGCAGCATACGGGCGCCTGGCAAACCTGAGAATAGCGTTCCGATAACTTAATAAGGAATCGTTCAAGACACTGTACACTGTGTATGTTAGGCCCATACTGGAGTATGCAGCACAATTCTGGAACCCACACCTGGTCAAGCACGTCAAGAAGTTACAGAAAGTACAAAGGTTTGCAACAAGGCTAATCCCAGAGCTCAAGGGAATGTCGTACGAGGAAAGGTTAAGGGAAATCGGACTGACGACACTGGAGGACAGAAGGGTCAGGGGAGACATGATAACGACATACAAGATACTGCGGGAAATAGACAAGGTGGACAGAGATAGGATGTTCCAGAGAGGGGACACAGGGACAAGGGGTCACAACTGGAAGCTGAAGACTCAGACGAGTCACAGGGACGTTAGGAAGTATTTCTTCAGTCATAGAGTTGTCAGCAAGTGGAATAGCCTAGCAAGTGAAGTAGTGGAGGCAGGAACCATACATAGTTTTAAGAAGAGGTATGACAAAGCTCAAGAAGCAGAGAGAGAGAGAGGATCCAGTAGCGATCAGTGAAGAGGCGGGGCCAGGAGCTGAGTCTCGACCCCTGCAACCACAATTAGGTGAGTACACACACACACACACACACACACATATATATACACACACACATACACACACACATACACACATATACACACACACACACACACACACACACACACACACACACACACACACACACACACACACACACACACACACACACACACACACACATACAGACACACATACACACATATACACACACGCATACACACACACGTATACACACACACACACACACACACATACACACACACACACACACACACACAAACACACACACGCACACGCACACACGTATTACTTCAGTCACAGAATTGTTAAGAAGTGGAATAGCCTAGAAAGTGTTGCAGTGGAGGCAGGAACCAGACATAGTTTTAAGACGAGGTTTCATAAAGTTCATGGAGCAGGGAGAGAGGACCCAGTAGCAATCAGTGAAGAGGCGGGGCAAGGAGCTATGACTCGACCCCTGCTGCCACAAATTGGTGTGTACAAATAGATGAGTACACACATGTACACACGCTCAGACACACCCCAGAACAGGCGAAGTGTCTGTCGACAAGTGAGTTTGACAGCTGGTAAGTAACTGAGTTGCTGGACAACACATTAACCAACACTGAACGTCACCAGGAGTAGCTGGACAACACATTAATCAACACTGAACGTCTCCAGCAGTAGCTGGACAAATTAACCAACACTGAACGTCACCAGGAGTAGCTGGACAACACATTAATCAACACTGAACGTCACCAGGAGTAGCTGGACAACACATTAACCAACAATGAACGTCTCCAGGAGTAGCTGGATAACACATTAACCAACACTGAACGTCACCAGGAGTAGCTGGACAACACATTAACCAACACTGAACGTCTCCAGGAGAAGCTGGACAACACATTAACCAACGCTGAACGTCACCAGGAGTAGCCGGACAACACATTAACCAAGGTTTGTAATTTAATTTTGTGTCAGTTTTATTAATCAAATTGGTTTCTGTGAAATAAATGGAGATTGTTTCTTCTGATCAGAAATAAGTCACAGTCTGCGACTTTATATAGTTTTTATAGGTTAAATAAACTTAATGTTCTTTATGTGCCTACAATTTATATGTTATGTACACTAAACTTACATAAAACTTACTGTACTTACTTAAGAACTAGTCAGTCGTACTTAGAGGAAAGTTTGGATTAATTTTGGCCTCTGTAAGTCCCAATTTATTTTTTTTTCAGGAAATTAGAAAACCTTATATACTGCTTTTCATGTGATAATTTCTGAGCGTCACTTCTGATTCACTTCAAGCCTTCCATTCTGATTACTTGATATTACATCTTCTGAGCGCCTTCAAACTTAACTTACTTGTGTATTTTAGGGTATGGGTCTCTTTCAAAGGTTTTTAAATAGATTTGGGCAGTGTATGCCCTAATTTATCATTTATATTGAAAAAGTTGATTATTAGTTTCCAAATGATGTGAATATCTCTTCTGACTTCATTCAAATATTGAGCACTAATATCTAAGTGCAGTAGTGACTTATACCGCGCTCTGCACTGTTACAATTACGTCCAGTGAGGTACAAGTGACTGAGGTTGTGGAATATGGAGATACTTTCCTTAGATCACGCAGTGACCAAAATACATCTAGTCATTATTATTATTATTATTATTATTATTATTATTATTATTATTATTATTATTATTATTATTATTATTATATAACATGAAAACTGAAAAGTAGTATTATATAACACTATGGTCAATATCCACCTTGTGGTAGTGTAGTTGTGTGGAGAGGTTGTCATCAGGGATGGAACACAGGTGTGACGGTAGTTTAGCTGTGTGGAGAGGTTGTCATTAGGGATGGAGCACAGGTGTGACGGTAGTGTAGTTGTGTGGAGAGGTTGTCATTAGGGATGGAGCACAGGTGTGACGGTAGTGTAGTTGTTTGAAGAGGTTGTCATCAGGGATGGAGCACAGGTGTGACGGTACTTTAGTTGTGTGGAGAGGTGTCATCAGGGATGGAGCACAGGTGTGACGGTAGTTTAGTTGTGTGGAGAGGTTGTCATCAGGGATGGAGCACAGGTGTGACTGTAGTTTAGTTGTGTGGAGAGGTTGTGATTAGGGATGGAGCACAGGTGTGACGGTAGTGTAGTTGTGTGGAGAGGTTGTCATCAGGGATGGAGCACAGGTGTGACGGTAGTGTTCAACATGTTTATACTGACTTTATGCACCTTTCATACAGGTGTCTACACTCAGGTATCGCCACTGCTGCCTTATACCACACTCCTTCGTTAGTTTTACTTCCTTGCTTACCTTATCTTCTGTTTTTTTTCCTCCTTTTCCCTTCTCCCACTCTTCCTCCCCCTCTCGCCCTCCCCCCCGCCCCCCTTTTACAAGTGAGGGGCCACGCACGAGTGATCGTAAGATACAGTGGCAGTTACCTTTTGTGAACTATACCTGAGACATAATAGATTAACTGCGTGTGTGTGTGTACTCACCTAGTTGAGGTTGCAGGGGTCGAGTCCAAGCTCCTGGCCCCGCCTCTTCACTGGTCGCTACTAGGTCATTCTCCCTGAACCGTGAGCTTTATCGTACCTCTGATTAAAGCTATGTATGGATCCTGCCTCCACTACATCGCTTCCCAAACTATTCCACTTCCTGACCACTCTGTGGCTGAAGAAATACTTCCTAACATCCCTGTGTGTTTGTGTATGTGTGTGTGTGTGTGTGTGTGTGTGTGTGTGTGTGTGTGTGTGTGTGTGTGTGTGTGTGTGTGTAGTGTGCTCACCTAATTGTGGTTGCATGAATCGATTCATAGCTCCTGGCCCCGTCTCTTCACTAGTCGCTACTAGGCCACTCCCTGCTCCCTGAGCTTTATCATACCTCTTCTTAAAGCTATGTATGGATACTGCCTCCGCCACCTCCCTTTCCAGACTATTTCTCTTCCTGACAACTCTGTGACTGAAGAAATACTTCCTAACATCCCTGTGATTCATCTGAGTCTTCACCTTCCAATTGTGATCCCTTGTTGGTGTGTCCCATCTCTGTCTCTGTTCACCTTGTTGATTCCTCTCAGTTTTTTATATGTCGTTATCATGTTCCTTGATTTGTATTCCGTGGAATGCAGGCGAGAAAGATACATGATAATACACACTTGAAAAATCCTAGAGGGATTAATACTGAACTTGCACACGAAAATCACTCCCTACGAAAGCAAAAGACTCGGCAGGAGATGCAACATTTCCCCAGTGAAAAGCAGGGGTGGCACGGGTACACTGAGAGACAACACAGTATCAGGGGCATAAGACTGTTCATCTGCCTCCCAGCATGCATAAGGGAGATTTCCAATAGACCCCTGGCTGTCTTCAAGAAGGCGCTAGACAGGTACGTAAAGTCAGTACCTGATCAGCCGGGCTGTGGCTCTTACATCGGTTTACGTGCGGCCAGCAGTAACAGCCTGGTTGATCAGACCCTGATGCACCACAAGGCTTGGTCTCGGACTGGGCCGCGGGGGGGGGCGTTGACCCCCGATATCCTCTCCAAGTATACTCCAAGTATGATTTAGTAAAAATGTCACAAAAATATTAAATCAAGGTAATATTTTACAACCTTGCGAAAGATACTTCATGGTTAACACAATCCCCATTTAACCCTTTTTAACGCTCTGATTTCATCGTATTGATAATTATGAAGAAATTAATACGCCCTATGGGGCACCTAAAATTCAACGGGACGTGTAATAAATGTAAATTACTCTGTTTTCAAAATGATTAATCCTTATGGCCAAATTCTGTTCAATGACAAATTTTTTCTTACCTTTCTGGAAAGTCATTAAAGTTTTCTACCAACATAATGGCGAAGATGTGTGAAAACTTACAGCAGAATCTGGGCATCACTGAACAGTGGTAAGCGCATCACCAGCCAGAGATCATCGTTGTAACCAACTTCAGGTGCTGAAAATAGTCTTTAAGATTCACCACTCCCTCGCCTTCATCAGGTTCAAGTGTCCAGGAATCCATCCATGGGCCCCCAGATGTCTCCCCTTTCTTACTTCCCTAAGGTCAGCCCTCAGTCCTGTAGAGAGTCCTTCTTGCTGACATTAGTGCTTCTCCACAAAGTCCCCAGGACGACACTGGAGAACAGGAGGGATAGGGCAGACATGAAAATAATAACGAAATGTTGGATGAAAAATTAAATGACAATTATTTAAAGATGGTCCTTCGAGAATACTTAACTACATAAAAACAAAAGAACAGAAGAATGGAGGAATACTGCAGCAGCCCTACTGTCCTATTTCTATTGCTTTTTTTTAATATCTTCTACAGAATCTGGAACCAGGAGATATGTGTGGATGCTAATCTTTATTTTCAGAATTTCAACTTAGATATCAGTATTTGTATTACTTTAAGGTTTTTCATATCCCGTGATTTATAGTTGAGATTAAGATCAAAATCTTTAGTAAGCCTTCTAGACCTTCCTAGATCAATCAAGCGACACTGTAATTGGGCAGCATTTCTAGTTTGCACAATGATGTTACCTGTGTGTACATCTAAATGAGCGAAACCTGAGTCGTGGAAGTTGGTGAGTGCGGCAGCAACTGCACCATAGGCCTTTAAACCCTCTTCACGAGTACAGGTTTCTAAAAACTAATCTAGTGTTATGCCTTGTATGTACTCCATAGCAATGGCTTGAGGTTCACTGTCAGTGATGCCGTATAGTCTTGGGGCGCCACCGGCGCCGTCTGCTTCATGAAGTAGTTGAGCTTCTTTACAGTCAAGTGTCCCACTAAGAAATATTTTGACTGCAACTGGAATGGTGGAGCCATCCTCTCCCTGTAGCAATCCTTTTTGTGTCTTACCATAGAGACCTTCGCCCAGGTCTCCAGTTATAGTAATCCTGTCCCATGGTACTACACGCAAGTTGATGGGCTGATCAATGGGAAGATCCATTTTTAAGCAGGGAACAAAAATTTCATCTATATCAGTTAAGCTGCTGCTGGTCGAAGTGCTGCTGTTTTTGCTGGTTCTTCTGCTGCTGCTGCTGGCCGAGATGTTGCTGTTGTCAGTTTTAGCAAGTTTTACTTTAGCGCTGAGGTCCAAGTTATGACTTAAGAAATCGTAATGACACGATTGCAAATAAACCATACCCCCGGCCGGGATTGAACCCGCGGTCATAGAGTCTCAAAACTCCAGCCCGTCGCGCTAGCCACTAGACCAGCTAGCCACAATAAGATTCATCCAACTAGGTATATTTCTACACCATAGGAAAGTTAGCACAGGCACCTCTGTGACCACAAATGCAAGTTTTTACAGACGAATCTCCAGCTAGCGTGGCCGTGACGCTAGCTGGAGATTCGTCTGTAAAAACTTGCATTTGTGGTCACAGAGGTGCCTGTGCTAACTTTCCTATGGTGTAGAAATATACCTAGTTGGATGAATCTTATTGTGGCTAGCTGGTCTAGTGGCTAGCGCGACGGGCTGGAGTTTTGAGACTCTATGACCGCGGGTTCAATCCCGGCCGGGGGTATGGTCCAAGTTATCGTTCAATTAAGACTGGGAATGGCATCTCTTCAGTCCACGGCCTGTGGTCACCTTCATGTTGAATGTATCCATTATGCTTGATCCACCAGACAAATATACAGCCCAACTAGTCAGACTAGGATATGACTTCTCACGAATAGATAAATACAGTTAATTTATACTGCTTGACTCGTGAGATATAAACATATAGCCCAGCCAGACAGGCCCTGACCTCTTGCTCATATATATGCAGCGAAAATATAGTTACTTTGCAATATAAATATACTCACCTATAAATATGTACATTTGACTATACTATGAGATGAAACGAAACCCCAATATGTGTACTCATCTATATGTAGTTAAAGGAGTCGACTCTCAGCTCTTTGCTGGCCGTTTTACAGGTTTAGTGTGGTAGTGTTACAGGTTTAGTGTGAGTTGCAGTCGTATTGTGGTTGTGTTGCATATCTAGTGTGGTTGAGCTGAAGTTGTAGTCTTTTTGTGTTGCTTATGTAGCATGGATGTGTTACAGGTGTAGTGGTGTAGTGTGGTGACCTTGCAGGTGTGTGGTTATGTTGCAGAGGTAATGTGGTTTCAGTTGTAGTTTGGTAGTATAGCATATGTAGCATGGTTGTGTTGCAGGTGTTGTGTGGTTGTGTTGTAGGGTAGTGAGGTGCACAGTAGTTATGTGAAGTGCATAGTAGTGATGAAATGTATACAGTTGTGATGTAAGGTATATACTGTGATGTGACATACAGAATGGGAACGCGATGAACATTGATGTGAGGTAAAGAGTAGTGATGTGAGGTACCTAGTAGGTATGTAAAGTGCATAGTAGTGAAGTGAGGTACTTAGTAGTCATGTGAAGTGCACATTCGTGATGTGAGGTACACAGTAGAAATGTGAGACACAAAGTGGTGATATAAGACACATAGTATTGATGTGTGTTGCAAAATATGGAAGTAAGGTGCACAGTAGTGATGTGAGATACATAATAGAGATGTGAGGTACGTAGTAGTGATGGGAGGTACGTAACAGTTATGCAAGGTTCATCATAGTGATATCATGTGCATATTAATGATGTGAGGTACAGAGTAGTGATGTTAGGTACACAAGTAGTGATGTTAAATAGAGAATAGTGATGTGGTACTGAGTAGTGCTGTGAGATACACAGTAGTGCTGTGAGATACACAGTAGTGCTGTGAGGTACAGAGTAGTGATGTGCAGTGCAAAATTAGTGATGTGCAGTACATAGTGATGTACAGGGTAGTTATGTGAGGTATATTGTAGCGATTTGAGAAGGATAGAAGTGATTTGAGGTGCTTCATAGTGATGTGAAATGCATAGTAGTGATGTGAGGTACAAAATAGTAAAATAGTACTGATGTCAGGTGGGTAATAGTAATGTGAGATATGTAGTGTATTATATTATAGGTGTATTATGTGTATATGTGAATTATATGTATTATAGTGTAGTTTGATGTAGTGTAGTTGGATTTAGTGTAATTTGAAGTGTAGTTTAGTGCAGTGTTGTGAGTTTTGTAGTGTAATGCAGTGTAGTTTGGTGTAGAGAAGTATAGCTTGGTGTAGTGTAGTACAGTTTTAGTGTAGTGTCGTGTAGCGTGGTCAGTTATAATGTTTATGGTGAATTGAAGAGTAATTTTGTGAATAGTTTGGTGAAGAGACAGTTTGGTGGTGTGGTGGTGTGTAATTAGTTGTAATACAGTTTCGTGTAGTGCAGTTTGGGGAGTGTAGTGAAGTTTTGTGTACTGTACTTTTGTGTAGTGTAGTGTGGCATAGTGTAGTTTCGAGTAGTGTAGTTTAGTATAATGTAGTTTGATGTGATGTAGTTTGGTGTAAAGTAGTTTGGTGATGTGTAGAGAAATTTTGTGTAGTAAAGTTCGGTGTTGAGTAGTTTCCAGAAGTTGAAGTTGTATTTTGTGATGACACCTTCACAGGTACATGCATTCTGCTGATCAGGACCCCTATGCATGTACGTCTGGACTTCGATTAGGTTGTGATCTGAATTAGTTGTTTTTGATATTCTTATGTCTCTTATCAGGTCCTCATTATTTGTGAAGATAAGGTCAAGTGTGTTTTCTAGTCTTGTTGGCTCCACTATCTGCTGGCTTAAGGTGTGTTTTTCGCAGAGACTTAGTAGCTCATGTGTGTGTGACCTTTCATCTGCGCTACCTCCGGGGATTGTTTCAGCTATAACATTATTTGCTACATTCTTCCATTTTGTATGCCTTAGGTTGAAATCACCAAGCAGTAAGATGTTTGGGGATGGAGCTGGAAGGTTTTCCAAACAGTAATCAATTTTCAGTAGCTGTTCCTTGAACTGTTGTGAGGTTGCATCTGGTGGCTTGTATACAACCACAATGACTAGGTTTTGGTTCTCGATCTTTATTGATAGAACTTCAACTACCTCATTTGTGGTGTTCAGCAGCTCCGTGCAGATAAGGGACTCTTTGACATACAGGCCAACCCCCCTTGTTGCCTGTTTTTTCTGTCGCATCTAAAAAGGTTGTAACCACTTATCCATATTTCCATATTCGTATGCAGGACTTTCAGGGTCTAACCAAGTGGCAAGATTATGAGCAATTAATACGTAACTATCTTGAACCAGTGCGAGTGACTGATCCTTTTGTTTTTCTTAAGGAATTAGTGTGTACAGCTTCGAGGCCAGAGGAATCATTAGATGAGTTTGCATTTCGTTTAAATAACCTAATGTCCTCATTTGTTAAGGCAGGTCAAAGTTCCAAGTACCTAAAAGACGATGATAAACCAGCTCTTGAGGGGTTTGCCAGATTAGCAGCATTTGACTTTATTAAACAGTTAATGCCACCAACTTCAATGTATGCGTATAATTCCAGTCCACTAACTGCCGCAATGGGACCGCTTTGAGCCCTTATCCATATGCGTGACTTATGTTCCAAGGGAACCTTTCCCTATCGAAGGCCTACGTTAACCACTTTGTCTAATCCAGTACCTCCTCTTGTTTGTGCTACAACCAAAACTCCCGATTCAAATCACTCGCGACCGTCATCCAAAGCTAGTGTCAAGAGTCATCATTCCCGTAGCACTCGTAGTATGTACAGTACACATAGCCAAAGAACTTGCTATAATTGTGGTTACCGTGGACATATCGCAGTAAATTATCCTGATAGTCGATCTAAGAGGCATCGTAATACTGATGGGTACCAGTCCGATTTGCCTTATTGTACTTATCACAAAATTCATGGTCATGACACATCCGAGTGCAATGCTCTCTATAACCTGCAGTACTCTAGACCCTTCCGTGGCCGTTCCAACCGCAGAGCCAGGAGAGGAAATAGAGGTCGGGGCTCTCAAATAACCAGAACCAGCCTCATTCTTCCAATTCGGGGGAATCCGAGAGCCCCAGTCAACCCGTCCCGTGGTGACAGTAGGTGATAACGAGTACACCATCCCCGTTCACAATTCCTTTGAAGCCTTAAGCAACCTTGAGAATGACTATCCTGCTGCTGATGTTGCTTCACACGTCTCTGACATAGATGATTTTTGGGATGAAGTAGAACATACCTTCTCCGATGACAACCCACCTTTTTGTTTGCACATAACTCCCAATGAAACGATAGGTCCTATAGTGCAAGCATCTATTCATAATGCGCCCGTTCATGTGTTCATGGACTCTGGTGCGCAAGTTAATATCATTAGGTCTAGCTTGTTTAAAGAGAAGCAGTTACGACGTGTCCTCCTCGTTGAACCAACTACTGTAACCTCCCTTAGTGGAGTAGCTGGTTCCCTTCTGCGAGTCCGAGGTCAGACTTCCCTCACCTTTTCTATCCAAGGTAGACACTTTACTGCTTCTTTCCTTGTTGTCGACCAGATTACTTTCCCTGGTGACCTTCTACTGGGATTTGCTTCCATGAGGGACTTACGTATTGTGCTTGACCCTTACCGATGGCATGCCCAAACTGACGACTTGATCGTTCCATTTTGGGGTTACCAGCTTGGATCCGAGATCTGCCATACTCCCGCAGAGTACGACGTTCGAATTAAGTCCTTACAAGCCAATGCATTTTCCAGTAGCATACCCAAGCAGTCAGGCGCTAGTAACTCTGTCACTCCCATCTGTGCTCCACCTACACCTTCAGACATGCAGGATAGTGTTCCGTTGCCTCAAGTGTCCGAGGACGCTCAGACTGCCTTGAGTGCTCAGCCTATCCCTGCAATGTCTGCTAGTTCAAGTAGTTTCTCCACAGGGGACGCCTTGTCGGAAAACGATTACTTGAAACTAGTAATGCCATCTCTTGTTGTTGTCACATGCCGTCTACAGAAAGACGTCTCTGTTGCGGCTAGTGCTCTCACTAGAGTGTCTGTTGTTCCTAGTGTTCCAGATGGTGATACCGTCCTAGTTGACAGTGATTCCTGTAAAGTAAGGGGTTTATTTGTTGAACCATCCTTACATGTTGTAAGAGACAGTCAGATCCATTTATTCCTTGCTAACGCTTCTGGTCACAGTGCTCGTCTCAAAGTAAATACTAATCTTGTTGACCTGGTTCACTATCCTTACCCTGTTCAAGTACAGGATGACTTGCCACCTGACAAGTGGGTCGGTGCTATTTCAACAGGGGAGACGTCATCCACTCCACTGGATCAATCCATCCCACCAGTTGAGGAGAAAGACTTAGCTCGCACTGACTTCCCAGACGAGGTCAAGCGTTTGTTGACTCTGTTGAACAAACGTCGTAAACCCATTGCCTTACCAGGTGAGAAGATGGGTATAACGAATTTATTGTCCCATCGTGGTGGGTGGTGGCCCGGTGGCCTGGTGGCTAAAGCTCCCGCTTCACACACGGAGGGCCCGGGTTCGATTCCCGGCGGGTGGAAACATTTCGACACGTTTCCTTACACCTGTTGTCCTGTTCACCTAGCAGCAAATAGGTACCTTGGTGTTAGTCGACTGGTGTGGGTCGCATCCTGGTGGACAAGACTGAGGACACCAATGGAAATAAGTTAGACAGTCCTCGATGACGCACTGACTTTCTTGGGTTATCCTGGGTGGCTAACCCTCCGGGGTTAAAAGTCCAAACGAAATCTTATCTTATCGTATTCCACTTGAACCTGGTACTAGACCTATCTGTATACCTGCGTACAGATTGCCTCATTCCCAAGTTGCTGTCTGGTGGCCTGGATGGGCTCTGGTGGCCTGGTGGTTAACGCTCTCGCTTCACACGGTGAGGGCCTGGGTTCGATTCCCAGCCAGAGTAGAAACATTGGACGTGTTTCTTTCCACCTGTTGTCTATGTTCCCCATCAGTAAAATGGGGTACCTGGGTGTTAGTCGACTGGTGTGGGTCGCATCCTGGGACAATGACCTAAGGAGGCCTGGTCACAGACCGGGCCGCGGGGGCGTTGACCCCCGGAACTCTCTCCAGATAAACTCCAGATAAACAGAAGAAGTGATCAATCAGATGCTCGATGATGGAGTTATTGCACCTAGCATTTCATCCTGGAATGCGCCCTTGATCCTAGTGCCTAAGAAGGATGGTACTTGGCGCCTTGTGATTGACTTTAGGAAGTTAAATGTGAAAACTATTCCCTATCACATTCTCAAGGCTCATGACCAATATCTTTAGAGGTCTCATAGGTAAAGCACTTATGGTGTACTTAGATGACGTAATCGTCATGTCCGAAGACGTGGATACACACTTGAAAAGACTTGATGTAGTACTTGGTAAGCTTGAAGAAGCCAATTTAAAGATCAAACTGTCTAAATGTCAATTTTTCAGATCAGAAATTAAGTTTCTTGGTCACGTAGTCACTCCTAGAGGGGTTACGACTGATCAAAGTAAAGTAACGGCAGTACTACATTTTCCATCTCCCAAAACTGCTGATGCCGTAAGATCCTTTGTGGGTCTAGCAGGTTTTTATAGATCTTTCATTGCTAATTTTTTTCCATAGCAGCTCCTCTAACTGAACTGCTTAAGAAAGATGCTCCTTTCGTTTGGACCTTCCGTCAAGAAAGAGCATTCCAAACACTAAAAGAAAAGCTAACGTCTGCTCCAATTTTAAAATTCCCAGATTTTTCTAAGCCCTTCTATCTGACAGCTGATGCTAGTTCAATTGACATAGGTGCCGTACTAGCTCAGAAGACTGATGGCACGTACAACGCAATTGCATTTGCTAGTCGAGTCCTTACAAATGCTGAACGAAATTATACAGTAACGGAGCAAGAAGCTTTAGCAGCAGTATGGTCTTTAAAGCACTTCTGAGACATTATTTACCAGTACCCTGTTCATGTCTTGACAGACCACGCTCCACTGATACCTTTATTCCAAAACAACCTACTGGAAGGTTAGCCAGATGGACCATGACAATCCAAGAGTTCAATCCTACTTTTGAACACTTACCTGGCAAGTCCAATGTAGTCGCAGATGCTTTATCGCGACATGTTAGTATAGTAACTGCAGACCCTCCATTTACTGCCGAGGATGTAAAGAATGCTCAAAGAACAGATCCCATGTGGTCTGGTGTAATTCGATTCCTGCTCCAGGAAGATCTTATTCTGACTGTGAAGCCACCAGCCCCCATCAGTGACTTTGTCATTAGTCAGGAATTTCTGTATCGAACAGCCGAGTTGGGTACTCCTAGCAGAAAGGTATACCAATTACTAATTCCACAGTCACTAGTGAATGTAGCTCTACAGCTAGTTCACGATGCACCAGGTGTTGCACACCCTGGTATGGATCGTTCCGTGAAACAAGCCAGAATGAAATACTTTTGGCCACGTATGGCAACTGACATTTCCGAGTATGTTAAGAAATGAAGTGTCTGTATGAAGCATAGAGGAAATGTCAATGGTCCTAACCCAATCCATGTGTATCCAACTACTAGCGAACCATGGGAAAGAGTTGCGGATTTGTTAACCAATTTCAAATGCTTCCTCCAAGGCAACAAACATCTGTGTGCTATGGTAGAACGTGTTATCTGCAGGCATACCACCCCTAAGTCCCTAGCAATAGATAATGGAGGCGAATTCTGCAACGAGATTCTTGAAAATTTGTGTACCTTGTACAGGATCTCTAAGTCAACCATTGTTCCCCATCATCCTGCGAATAATGGTTTAGCAGAACGTACAAATAAAAAAGTACTAGATGTTTTGAGAGCCATTATCAACCCCAATAGTGAAACCTGAGATGAAGTTATACCGGATGTTCAGCATGCTATCAATTCTACTTACAATGCTTCCATAGGTGACACTCCACATTATGCATTGTACCGTGTAGACAAGCGTTTACCTTATGAGTTCTTATATTTCACACCGAAACCCAATTATAACCCTGATCATTTCATAGCAACTCGTACCAACATAGCTCAGAGTGTTTTTAGAAGAATCTGTGAGACACTAATAAATCAACAGCAGAATTTACTAGAGTAACTAATAGTCGTGCTAAGCCGACAAAAGTTAAAGTGGGTTCGAGAGTAATGCTGACTAATTTCAACAAAACATCCACAATGCCTAAGCTCGACCAAAAGTTTGTTGGCCCTTATCGAGTAGTTGAACATATCAATGGCAATAAGTATAAGGTTAGAGAAATTAGTACTGGTCAGTACAAAGAATGGCATTTAGATCATATGAAGTTAGTATGTGATGTTGATGATATTGCTACCCAGACAAATTTGACAGATGCTGACAATCCTCCCGACTCTGTACCCTCTACCTCTAATACTCCCGAATGCAGTTATTCTTTGCGTACTCGACAAGTAATGAGAAACCCCCAAGTATCTTTTGGAGATACTTGTTCAGATCTCCCTCAGTTAAGGCATGTGTTAGCCATTGCAAAGGAATTCGATCCTCTCAGAGATGATAACCATTCTGCATATGTGAATTTTACCCTCGCAGAGTTGGGTTTAAATGTAAATAGCCTGTATAATTAGATGTCCGAGATGAATGAAATTGTCAACTGTGTGTTTTGTTATTAGCTGATCAGTTTTTCAGAAATTTTTTTGTGTTC
Organism: Cherax quadricarinatus; assembly: GCF_038502225.1. Taxonomy (NCBI): domain Eukaryota; kingdom Metazoa; phylum Arthropoda; class Malacostraca; order Decapoda; family Parastacidae; genus Cherax; species Cherax quadricarinatus. Next base: position 122,915 of record NW_027195259.1, read on the forward strand.
ACGTTCCCTCCGAATTCGGAGAATTTAGCAGTACTGATCTGTGCGTGCCAGATTTGCCTTGTTGTTAATTACTTTCACCTTTGTAAATATATTTTTCTTCCTCAGAATCCGTACAGTGCATGAATACAGATCGATCGATCAATTCCATCCTTTATTGTACAATGAATTGTTCTTATAATTCGTACCGAAACGTCGTCGTAAGCTTCTCTCTTTTGTGCATCGTAATGCATTACGTTAACACCCATTACGTTAAAACCCATTATGTTAACATCCATTATGATATAATCCATTAGTTCTAAGTTGCATTTGTCTTTGTTATTGTATAGAATCAGCCCAGAGCCATCTGCCTGTTCAGCCTATAGCATAGTAGTGTATGTCGAGACGACATACGTCGTCTCGTCATACACGTCAGTGTAGCTACTGAATCCCCTTATACGTATACTTGTGTAGTATATTATAGACTGTATCATCCATACACATACATTTAGGCTCCCTAGTCAGTAGGCTCAGTGACTAGCATGTGTGACGTCACGTGATGCGCATGTGTGCGTGAGTAGCCCAGTAACTTTCTCAGTTCGACGCATAGGCCCATAGAGGACACAGGCCAGACTGGGCTCTCTCTCTCCCTCTCCCTTGATACTCTGTTAATATAAGTGTTACCATCCAACAAGTGTGCTTATCTCCAACCGTCTATCTCCTTATGAACCCTTACGACATAGGTGGTAGTGGTGTTGGTTGTAGTGGTAGTGGTGGTGGTGATGATGGTGGTGATGGTGGGAGTGGTGGTGGTGATGGTTGTGATGGTGATGGTGGGAGTGGTGGTGGGGATGGTGGTAGTGGTGGTGGTGATGGTAGTAGTGGTGGTGGTGTTGGTGTTAGTGCTGGTGTTGCTGTAGTAGTGGTGGTGGTGATGGTGGTAGTGGTGTTGGTGGTGGTGGTGGTTCTGGTGGTTGTGGTGGTGGTGGTACTGATGGTGGAATAGGAAGTGGAAGAGGAGAAAGAGAAGAAGGAAGAGGGGGAGGTGGGGTAGCAGTGTTATGATGATGGAAGAGGGGGGGGGGAGACGGTGTGGTAGAGGTGGTTGGGGCGGCGGTGGTATTGTGGTGACGACGGCGATGTCGGTGTTATGGTGGCGGCAGCGGTGGCGGTATTGTGGTGGCGACAACGACTGTAGTGGGGGTGGCGGTGTTGTGGTGACGGCAGAGGCGGCAGTAGCGGTGGTGTGGTGACGGCAGCGGCGGTAGTGGCAGTGTTGTGGTGGCCCCTGCGGCGATGGTGTGGTAGCCCCTGCGGCGATGGTGTGGTGGTGGCGGTGGTGTGGCGGCGGCAGCGGCAGCGGCAGCGGCAGTGGTGTTGTGGTGGCAGCAGCGGTGGTATACTCGTCATTAAGAAAAAAATATTACCTAGCTGAGTGTAGACAAATGATAACTTGTTCAGGGGCTAATTAACCGCTGTTAGGAAATCACACCGCTCAACGTCTTCCTCTTTAGCGGAGGACTCGAAGAAGAGGACTTTGACGGAGGGTTTCAAGAGCGCGACTTTGACGGGGGACTTCAAGAGGACGACTTGGATATGCAAAAACACGATCTTCACATTTGGCTTATATTCCGCATGACTCCAGCACTGTCACCCACGAATGTAACCTATAAAGGAGCCTAAATCATCCATACCTTCATCTCTGGTTAGGAAGAATATAATTTTATTATTCAACAGAGGCACCACTACGCATGTCTTCTAGTAGTCCCTCAGAAAAAAATATATAATGGATTTCCACTTTAATAAGGCATTTGGGTTCTCTGTGCGGTGTACCAGCATTGGTCTGCTCTAAAAATCTTCCGATGGGTTAGCGCAGAGAAGCAAAACTATGTGGTCGTTGGCGGCCTTGATCACATGCGCAGCCTTGTTGATATAAGTTTGTGATCACAGTCACGTCCAGCATAACCAAATCCGTATTGAACACTTGCCCAGGGTTGCTATCGTTGTTCTGAGAGAAAAGGGTACCTGATCAATACATCTCGCGGTATCTGCTGGATCAGCAGACGCACTCACCCGCTGCGTGATAACAAATGCACTCAGCAGCTGCGTGTTCAGGAGATACACCCAGCAGCTGCATGGTCAGGAGATGCACTCAGCAGCTGCATGGCCAGGAGATGCATTCAGCAGCTGCGTGGTCAGGAGATGCACTCACCAGTTGTGCGATCAAAAGAAAATATACTACCACTTCCTGATCACGGAGCCAACCTGCAGAGCTCCTTCGTGTTACTTATTTTATTTATCTCACTCCAGATTTCGACCTCATTTTTTTGTATTAAATCACTCCCTTCAAGAAGGGGGCCTAAATACTGGCGAAAGGCTCTTGCTGCGGGGACTTGTAATCACCCTATACTTGCTGGGATCAAACTTGATTACCTCACATACCCAAGGCGCTGTAGAGCCCTTAAGCATTTAGCATCTCGTCACGAATATGTAATAATATTGAATCACAGTCATTAGCAGTAGATCTGCCGGCTCTAATGTTTACTCACTTTCCTCCTTATAGCAGGGAGAGACCCGGCTTTGATTCACACCTGGATGAATAATACTACCTTAATTCACCTAAGTAAATAAGTACCTAGGTGTTAGCTAACTGTCGTGTGTCACATTCTTCCGTTGTATGAGAATGGTTTTGCGGTTGCATTTATTTATTAAAGACTAGAAATCTTGAAAATCATATTACAATAAATAGAGCTGATAACTGAATGTATTCAAGAATGGTCGACTATATATATATTTGTATTATAACAAACTGTTAAATAAAAAGAGGAGGGACAGTGAAGTCTTTAAAAAATAAAAATGAAATAAATATGCACTTCATCTGAACCGTGTCATCCAAAAGTGTGTTGTCAACACTTCTGGCAACAAAGCGATTAAATGAATGATGGTGATTTTTTTTTTTTTTTTTTTTGGGGGGGGGGGTTACCGTTTCTCTGTGGAAGACAGCTTAAGAAAAATTACATTTCTAAGTTTAAATATATTCTAGATTACATTTGATAAGGTAATTTTTTAATAATAGGATTTTAATAACTTACGTACTTGCGGGGCTCTCTAAAATTTTAGGATCATTTTATAATCATTGCAATAAGGATATTTTATATGATCATTGCATATTTAAATATTTTCTGAAACGTATCACGTAATATTTAATAGATTACAGTATTGTATATTTGTTAGTCTTTGAAGGTTCGAACATTTATAATATAGAAAAGAACCTAGATTTAAAATATATATAGAAATTAATATTATTTTTACTATTATTATTATTATTATTATTATTATTATTATTATTATTATTATTATTATAAGAGGTATTTCGAATATTTATGTTACATGAATTCTAGCTGTTTTAATTGGGAGCAAGAAAGATTATATTGGGCCCAGAGCTTGAGTTACAGGTGATGAGAGGAGGATGTGTGACTGGCTGCCTCTGAGATTACATAATATGTTTTCGTTTTGAAGTTGTAACTAGACACAATGTAAATGTTTTGGGAAAGAATGAGACTCTCCCAGAAATCATCGATTATGTCTCAATATCGTATGTAAAGAGTACATTTTTCAGTAAATGAATCACAGAATATTACGTATTTCTAAAGTTTAACTTTAAACCTCTCTCTCCCTTCAATACACGGCCATCAATAATTATGGATCCCTAATCTATGAAATATTAACGACATGCACAAAGTAGGTTCTAAGAGAGATGATATGAAAGAGTCGTTGCCACATTATAGGAGGAAATGATATACCTCAGGTCTGTAAATCCAATGGTGTAAAAAGGAATTGATCATTCGTAAAATGCACATTCTCTTGCCAAGGCTTCCATTATGTAACCTGCTGTAATTTATGGAAGAATTCTATTTTCTTGAGCATCGTTACTAGTTTATGCACCACGAAGAGGACGATGTCGTAAAGTAAAACAATGTTTTGTAATCACAGGATAAACAACGTGAGAGGGATAAAGGTAATCGCAGCCAGTCTTCACGATGGAAATATTGTTTACCAACACCTGCTTGTACAGCACGGTCTAACCACAATTACTCTTATTACGTCTTTTTAGGTTAGGTTACACAAGCACACACACACACACACACACACACACACACACACACTGCTATTTTTGATATATGTGAATGGCATGATGGAAGGGATAGTCTCAGAAGTGTCCCTGTTCGCAGATGATGTGAAGTTAATGAGAAGAATTAATCCAGATGAGGATCAGGCAGGACTACAAAGACACCTGGACAGACTGAACACCTGGTCCAGCAACTGGCTTCTCGAATTCAACCCTGCCAAATGCAATGTCGAAGATTGGGGAAGGGCAAAGAAGACCGCAGACGGAGTATAGGCTAGGTGGCCAAACACTGCAAACCTCACTCAAAGAGAAAGATCTAGGGGTGACCATAACACCGAGCACGTCTCCCGAGGCACACATCAACCAGATAACTGCTGCAGCATATGGGCGCCTGGCAAACCTGAGAATAGCGTTCCGATACCTTAGTAAGGAATCGTTCAAGACACTGTACACCGTGTACGTCAGGCCCATACTGGAGTATGCAGCACCAGTTTGGAACCCACACCTGGTCAAGCACGTAAAGAAATTAGAGAAAGTACAAAGGTTTGCAACAAGGCTGGCTCCGGAGCTCTGGGGAATATCCTACGAAGAGAGGTTGAGGGAAATCCGATTGACGACACTGGAGGACAGGAGGGTCAGGGGAGACATGATAACGACATACAAAATACTGCGTGCAATAGATAAAGTGGACAGAGACAGGATGGTCCAGAGATTGGACACAGAAACAAGGGATCACAATTGGAAGCTGAAGACTCAGACGAGTCACAGGGATGTTAGGAAGCATATCTTCAGTCATAGAGTCGTCAGGAAGTGGAATAGCCTAGCAAGTGATGTAGTGGAGATAGGAACCATCCATAACTTTAAGACGAGGTATGACAAAGCTCAGGAAACTGTGAGAGAGAGGACCTAGTAGCGATCAGTGAAGAGGCGGGGCAAGATGTCTCTCGACCCCTGCAACCACAATTAGGTGATTACACACACACACACAATCACACACACACACACACACACACACACACACACACACACACACACACACACACACACACAAGGGGCAGGCAGGTGACCTGGCAGCTGGCGCCGAACTTGAATGGCAGTTAACACTCATATGCACACACACAAACACACACACAAATATATATATATATATATATATATATATATATATATATATATATATATATATATATATATGTATGTATATTATTGTAACCTCGACTATCCGGGGGCTCGAACCCGTGTTGTTTTAGCCTGCCTCATGGTAAGCGAAAATTCACGACGTTCTAACCCACTGAACCATCCAATCCTACAAAGATCACGCACCCAGCAGAGCTAGGTGTTGTACCGTGGTCCGAGGACATATGATGGTGTGGGTGCCTCAGAGCTAATTTCACTCTACTCCCCGTTTGGTGTACTAGCCTCCACCGCGAAAGAGTTGTATTTAATCAATAACAACACTGCGACTAACCGGGGCTTCGAACCCGTGTTATTTTAGCCCGCCTCATGGATTGTAGGATTTGATGGTCCAGTGGGTTACAGCATCGTGAATTTTCGCTAACCATGAGGCAGACTGGAACAGCACCGGTTCGAGACCCCGGTTAGTCACAATGTTGTTATTGATTAAATATTGTTGGAACGGGAACAACTCAGAGTGAGGGTAAGAAGATATCAGTGGAAGGAAAGAGAGGACAAGCATCGACAGACAGAAAAGCTCAGCCTCAAGGAAAACACCAAACACAAATGCTCACAGAGCCCCCCCCCCCCTTCAAGCCCTACCACCTCATACCACGCAAACACAATAACCAGAAAGAAGCCACACTCCATAGCCCCCTCCCCCCAGCACTAATACCCCCATCACGGCAGTCTTCCATAATATCCCGCCCTGCCTTCCACACCCCCAGTCCGAACCAACCCCTCCCACCCCCCAGAATATAGTACTGGAAAGGAAGCTGAAAGGTACACGAAAGCAGAGGGAATAACGAATAAGGCTGAGAAATAGCAAGAACGAATCACTGAGGCATCCTCAGACATCATAGCACTCATGGAGACAAATTTCACGGGGATGATAACAGAAGCAATCTCCCTGACTTGATATCAGATGCTGAGGAAAGGAAGAGGGCACAGAGGGTGAGCAGGAGCTGCACTGCTCATCAAAATCCCGTGGAGTTTTGAGGAATTGAGAGCACTGGACAGAGAGAAACACTTCATATTGGGGGTCCAAAGGTGATAGCAGTGATGTACGGCCCACCACTGAACAGCAAGAGACCAAGACAAGAATACGAGAACAATAGAGCAATGGTGGACACACTAGCGAGATGGCCAGAAGGGCCCACAAGGGTAGAACAAAGTTACTCGTTGTGGGAGATTTCAGCTACATGGAAGATGAGAAATATGGAGGACTAACATGCTGAGGACAGTATTGGAAAACTTCATGCACCAACATGTTAGGGATAAAATCAAAGAGACAGGAGAGGATGTACCAGTAAGGTTGGATCTCCTATGCACCTTGACCAGTTCAGACATAGGTGATATTACTCACAAACGGCTCCTTGGTGCTTGTGATCATGAGGTCCTGAGTTTCGAATACCTTGCAGAGTTAACAGTAGAGAACGAAGGACCACGTGAAGGACAGGAGAAGTCAAACTTCAAAAAGGGAACAACATAGATATGAGGCAATTCCTATATGATATGCAATGGGAAAGACAACTAGAGGGAATGACAGTAAATGAAATAATGGAACAAGCCACCACAAAATGCAGGGAGGCAAACAAGTTCATACCAAGGGATAACAGAAAAAATGCAAAGACCAGAGTGAATCCATGGTTTACCTGGAGATGTAAAGAATCAAGTGTACTAGAGCATAGAAAAAGTATAGAAGGCAAAGGAACTGAAGAAAACAAGAAGTTGAGCAGAAAAATCAGAAACGAATATGTATGGATAAAGAGAGAGGCCAGTCGGCAATACGAGAATGACATAGCATCAAAAGCCAAATCTGACCCAAAGCTGTTATGCAATCATATCAGGAGGAAAACAACACTCAAGGACCAGTTAATCAGGCTGAGGAAGGAAGGAGGGGACCTCACAAAAATTGACCATGAATTACCTGAAGAGCTTAGCACAAGATTTAGAGAAGTATTCACGGTGGAGACAGAAATGTTTCCAGCAAACCGAGGCGGTAGGGTGCACCAGTAAGTGCTGGAGTCACTGCACATAACCAAGGAGGAGGTGATGAAACTGCTGGGCGAATTAGATACCTCGAAGGCAGTGGGCCCAGATAACATCTTTCCATGGATTATGAGAGTGGACGCAGCGAAACTGTGTGCCGCTAGCAGCAATCTTCAATAAATCTATCTGAACAAGGCAAGTGATGTGTGATGTAGTGCAGGCAGAATCCATACATAACTTTAAGAAGAGATACAATATAACTCATGGAGCAAGAAGAGAGTGTAGTAGCGACCAGAGAAGAGGCGGGGCCTGGAGACGTAAATAGACTGCTGCAACAACAAATAGGCGAGTACAAATAGGTGAGCGTGCGCGCGCGCACACACATACATACACACACACACACACACAGAATAGTCAGGAAGTGGAATAGTTTGGGAAGCGATGTAGTGGAGGCAGGATCCATACATAGCTTTAAGCAGAGGTATGATAAAGCTTACAGTTCAGGGAGAGTGACCTAGTAGCGACCAGTGAAGAGGCGGGGCCAGGAGCTTGGACTCGACCTCTGCAACCTCAACTAGGTGAGTACAGCTTACACACGGCATATGTCATGTCTGTGTTGGAGTATGCAGCATAAGTATGGAATCCATATTTGTTTAAACATGAAAAGCAGAAAAAAGTACAAAGGTTTGCAACAAAATTTGTCCCAGAAATGAGGGGTATTGGCCTATGTTGCTAGGGGAGTTAAACCTGATGACACTAGAGGACAGAAAAATCAGATGTGACATGATTACAACATACAAAATACTCATATTAATTAACATGGTAGGCAGGGAAAGTATGTTTAAGTGGCGGGTTTCAGGTGCACGAGGTCACAGCTGGAAGTTAAATGCACAAATGAGTCACAGGGAAGTTAAGAATAACTTTTTTAGCCGTACAATGATCAGGGAGTGAAACTACTCAGAGAGCGAAGAGATATAGGCAGAATCCGTACATAGCTTTAAGAACAGGTACTGCATGATGCTGCTCACGCAGCAAGGAGAGTGAAACCAGTAGCGGCCAGCAGAGAGTCGAAACCAGGAGATGAGACTCAACTCCTCCAACCTCAGTTTGGTGAATCTAGTTAGGTAAGTACACACACACACACACACACACACACACACACACACACACACACACACACACACACACATACATACACACACACCGAGCTATAGAATCCCACAGTATGCCACCAGGTCTCCCACCCTCACAGGCCCCCCAAACCACAGTGTTGGAAAGGAAACTGAAGGTATGGTACACAAACGCTGATGGAATAACAAATAAGTGGGAGGAGTGGCATGAAAGAGTCAAAGAAGCATCACCAGACATCATAGCTCTCACAGAAACCAAGCTTACAGGTATGATAACAGATGCCATCTTTCCAACGGGATACCAAATCCTGAGGAAAGACAGAGGCAACAGGGGGGGGTGGAGGAGTGGCGTTGCTGATCAAAAATCGCTGGAATTTTGATCAGCTGGAGAGAGGAGACAGCGGAGAAGAAAGTGATTACATAGCGGGAACACTTCATTCTGGAGGTCCCAAGGTGGTAATAGCAGTGATGTATAACCCACCACAGAACAGCAGGAGGCCAAGGCAAGAGTACGACGAGAGCAATAGAGCGATGGTTGACACACTGGCTAGAGTGGCCAGAAGAGCTCATGCATGCAGGGCAAAGCTCCTGATCATGGGTGACTTTAACCACAAGGAGATCGATTGGGAGAACTTGGACCCACATGGGGGCCAAGATACATGGAGGGCTAAGATGATGGAGGTGGTACTGGAAAACTTCATGTGCCAACACGTAAGGGACACTACAAGAGAGAGAGGAGAGGATGAACAAGCAAGGCTGGACTTAGTATTCACCTTGAGTAGTGCAGATATCGAGGACATCACATATGAAAGACCCCTTGGGGCCAGTGACCATGTGGTTTTAAGCTTCGAATACACAGTAGAGCTACAAGTGGAGGGAGAAGCAGGAAGGCCAGGACGAATGAAGCCAAACTACAAGAAAGGGGACTACACAGGAATGAGGAACTACCTGAACGGGGTTCAGTGGGACAGAGAACTGGCAGGGAAGCCAGTTAATGAGATGATGGAATATGTAGCAACAAAATGCAAGGAGGCTGAGGAGAGGTTTGTACCCAAGGGTAACAGGAATAATGAAAAAGCCAGGATGAGCCCATGGTTTACCCAAAGGTGCAGGGAGGCAAAAACCAAGTGTGCTAGGGAATGGAAGAAATATAGAAGGCAAAGGACCCAGGAGAATAAGGAGAACAGTCGAAGAGCCAGAAACGAATATGCACAGATAAGAAGGGAGGCCCAAAGACAATATGAAAATGACATAGCAGCGAAAGCCAAATCTGACCCGAAACTGTTGTACAGCCACATCAGGAGGAAAACAACAGTCAAGGACCAGGTAATCAGGCTAAGGAAGGAAGGAGGAGAGACAACAAGAAATGACCGTGAAGTATGTGAAGAACTCAACAAGAGATTCAAAGAAGTGTTCACAGAGGAGACAGAAGGGACTCCAGAAAGACGGAGAGGTGGGGCACACCACCAAGTGCTGGACACAGTGCACACAACCGAGGAAGAAGTGAAGAGGCTTCTGAGTGAGCTAGATACCTCAAAGGCAATGGGGCCAGATAACATCTCCCCATGGATATTGAGAGAGGGAGCAGAGGCGCTATGTGTACCCCTAACAACAATATTCAATACATCTATCGAAACAGGGAGATTGCCTGAGGCATGGAAGACAGCAAATGTAGTCCCAATCTTTAAAAAAGGAGACAGACATGAAGCATTAAACTACAGACCAGTGTCACTGACATGTATAGTATGCAAAATCATGGAGAAGATTATCAGGAGAAGAGTGGTGGAACACCTAGAAAGGAACGATCTCATCAACAGCAGCCAACATGGTTTCAGGGACGGGAAATCCTGTGTCACAAACCTACTGGAGTTCTATGACATGGTGACAGCAGTAAGACAAGAGAGAGAGGGGTGGGTGGATTGCATTTTCTTGGACTGCAAGAAGGCGTTTGACACAGTTCCACACAAGAGATTGGTGCAAAAACTGGAGGACCAAGCAGGGATAACAGGGAAGGCACTACAATGGATCAGGGAATACTTGTCAGGAAGACAGCAGCGAGTCATGGTACGTGGCGAGGTGTCAGAGTGGGCACCTGTGACCAGCGGGGTCCCGCAGGGGTCAGTCCTAGGACCAGTGCTGTTTCTGGTATTTGTGAACGACATGACGGAAGGAATAGACTCTGAGGTGTCCCTGTTTGCAGATGACGTGAAGTTGATGAGAAGAATTCACTCGATCGAAGACCAGGCAGAACTACAAAGGGATCTGGACAGGCTGCAGACCTGGTCCAGCAATTGGCTCCTGGAGTTCAATCCCACCAAGTGCAAAGTCATGAAGATTGGGGAAAGGCAAAGAAGGCGGCAGACGGAGTACAGTCTAGGGGGTCAGAGACTACAAACCTCACTCAAGGAAAAAGATCTTGGGGTGAGTATAACACCAGGCACATCTCCTGAAGCGCACATCAACCAAATAACTGTTGCAGCATATGGGCGCCTAGCAAACCTCAGAACAGCATTCCGACATCTTAATAAGGAATCATTCAGGACCCTGTACACCGTGTACGTTAGGCCCATATTGGAGTATGCGGCACCAGTTTGGAACCCACACCTAGCCAAGCACGTGAAGAAACTAGAGAAAGTGCAAAGGTTTGCAACAAGACTAGTCCCAGAGCTAAGAGGTATGTCCTACGAGGAGAGGTTAAGGGAAATCAACCTGACGACACTGGAGGACAGGAGAGATAGGGGGGACATGATAACGACATACAAAATACTGAGAGGAATTGACAAGGTGGACAAAGACAGGATGTTCCAGAGATTGGACACAGTAACAAGGGGACACAGTTGGAAGCTGGAGACACAGATGAATCACAGGGATGTTAGGAAGTATTTCTTCAGCCACAGAGTAGTCAGTAAGTGGAATAGTTTGGGAAGCGATGTAGTGGAGGCAGAATCCATACATAGCTTTAAGCAGAGGTATGATAAAGCTCACGGCTCAGGGAGAGTGACCTAGTAGCGATCAGTGAAGAGGCGGGGCCAGGAGCTCGGACTCGACCCCCGCAACCTCAACTAGGTGAGTACAACTAGGTGAGGTGAGTACACACACACGCACACACACACAGACACACACACACACACACACACACACACACACACACACACACACACACACACACACACACACACACACACACACACACACACACACATACGATGAACCTCATGGAGCAAGGAGAGAGTGGACCTAGTAGCGACCGGCGAAGAGGCGGATCCAGGAGCTGTGACTAGACTCGTGCAACCATAAATAGGTGAGTACATGCAATACCACACGCAACATGCCAATTGTCTATTGATAAGTGCCTCTGACAACTTATAACACACACACACACACACACACGATAAAAGATTAAGGAAAATCGGCCTGATGACACTGGAGGACAGGAGGGTCAGGGGACACATGATAACGACATATAAAATACTGCGAGGAATTGACATGGTGGAAAGAGACAGGATGTTCCAGAGATGGGACACAGAAACAAGGGGTCACAACTGTTAGTTGAAGATGAGTCAAAGGGATGTTAGGAAGTATTTCTTTAGTCATAGAGTTGTCAGGAAGTGGAATAGTCTGGAAAGTAACGTAGTGGAGGAAGAACCATACATAGTTTTAAGAGAAGGTTTGATAAAGTTCATGGAGCAAGGAAAGTGTGACCTAGTAGCTATCAGTGAAGAGGCAGGGCCAGGAGCTATAACTCGACCCCTGCAACCACAAACAAGCGAGAACACACACACACACAAATATTGAATTAGCATTTTTTTTACCCCTCAACAAACATTCTGTGAAGGTATCACCTTACCATCTGCTGTATCTTAATAATTCCCAGAGGAGTTAGTACAATTTTCGGCTCAGAGTACGTGTTACCTTCACCAAAGCTGGCGAGCATTACCACTATCCTCCTGCTATTCCTTGCCGGCGTGCAAGGCCCCCACATCTTAATTATATTTCCTGGTTAGGGAAGTAAACATTGCTTTACGAAACCGCATTATCGTTGCCTTCCTTCACGTAGCATTTATTTTATCGTTTTCTCCATCTTCCATCTTCTGTCTACTTTGCATAACGCCGTCCTAACGTACACCATCCTTGGTGAATTATGAAGAATGGGTAAATGTGTGCGGATTTGCTCACTTATTTGAAACTGCTTGGGTCTAGTCTCAGCTCCTGGCACACCCTCATAAGTGTCCGTTGCTGGATTCATTCTCTCCAGGCTTCTTGAGCCCTATTGTACTAATCCTGAAAGCTGTTTATCTGGAGTTTATCTGGAGAGAGTTCCGGGGGTCAACGCCCCCGCGGCCCGGTCTGTGACCAGGCCTCCTTAGGTCATTGTCCCAGGATGCGACCCACACCAGTCGACTAACACCCAGGTACCCATTTTACTGATGGGGAACATAGACAACAGGTGGAAAGAAACACGTCCAATGTTTCTACTCTGGCTGGGAATCGAACCCAGGCCCTCACCGTGTGAAGCGAGAGCGTTAACCACCAGTGATTTGCTGTTTTAGTGTGTGTGTGTGTGTGTGTGTGTGTGTGTGTGTGTGTGTGTGTGTGTGTGTGTGTGTGTGTGTGTGCGCGTGTGTGTGTGTGTGTGCGTGTGTGTGTGTGTGTGCGTGTGTGCGTGTGTGTGTGTGTGTGTGTGTCGAGTTGATGATTCACACCATCATATACAGGGTGTCTGCGATGATTGTAGTTAACTGCTACACCACTTGTGTTGAAGACGACTCTCCGTGCTGGTGCCATAGGGCTGCAAACCGAACATCACTTGTATAAACTCCGACACTCTTTACTGAGCCAGTGACGGGTCACCATCTGTAAAAGACCCGTGTCAAGACTTCGTTCTTGGCGAATGTATTATCACCTTTTGCGCTTCTGTTTAACTAGTTAATGGTTCAAGTCGGACCGAAACGTCGTCATAAGTTTTAGTCTCCTATGTGCGGGTTGTTTATGTATTGGTCCAGTCACGGTATTGTGCCCTTTTATTTTTTCACTTTCCTATACACTCTTTCGCTTCGTGACTATTGTCGTTGCAAACTTCTGCACATTCTTCACTTTCTCGACTTGCTTGAGCAGGTGAAGTTTCTATACTGGTACTGCATTCACTAACATGGGCCTGATATATGCCTTATATGGTGTCGTGAATGACTCCTTGCATAGTTTTCCTGAATACTAAATTTCGACTTGCCAGACGCGCAATTGCTGCAGCAATCTGGTTCACATGTACCCCAGGCGATTTGCCCGATACGAAGATCACTCTGCAGTCTTTCTTAAATGAGGTTAGCAGTCTTTATATCCTTCCTTTTCCCTGAGCATCTACTCCGTTTGTAATCTTTTTTATTTATCTTCCCCCAGTCTTCAAACGTTCGTACTTTCTGAGGATAAATTCTAGTAGCCAAATGTCCGGCCAGACCTGCAGCCCAGCCTGGTCCATTTGTAGTCTTTCCAGGTCTTCACGTGTCTGTACTCGCATTCTCATTAGTTTCACACATCTACGATCAGGAATACATCTGACTCCATCTTTTCCGTCATGTCATTCACGTATATAAGAATTATTTCCTGTCCTTGAACCGATTCTTGTTTAACCTCATTCGTCACACTCGCCCGCTGACACACCTCTTCTCGGACAATTGCTCGTTCGTTCCTGTTAAGCTTTCCTTGATCCATTATAGTGCCTTCAATGTTATTCCTGCCTACTCCTTTGTGGTTCTTCGTACACAGCCTTCTTATAGTATACAAATATGCAATCTTCCTGCTCCTCTCTCTTCTACCTCTCTTTCCTGTTTAGACTCATAAATCAAATTGTGATCATGAAACGAGCTTCGTATATATGCTTTCTACTGAGATCAAGCTTATTGGACGGTAATTTGATGGTAATAACTTATCCCCAATTTAGAGTTAGGAATTACGTTAGCTATTGTCTACATTTCTGGCACAACACTAAGGTTCACATTTCACTCTTTAAGAACCCTTGGAAAAAAGTTCATCGTGACCTTGGGACTTTTTTCATTTAATTGGACAGACTCTTTAATAACCATATCCCTAGTGACTGTTACATTACATAGGCCTGCTCAAAAGTCACTCAGGTCAGCTCACCGACAGCGATAAGGAAATGTGTAGATTTATTAACACTTATTTCCTATCAGCTTTTATGCAGGAAGATACTATTGAAACTCCAGAATAAACTATGTTAAATTTTTAAAGGAATGTAAGCCGCAACTTAGTGAACCTTTAGATAGTCTTTTCAATATATCTCTACAAACTGGCATAGTATCAGATAAGTGGAAAATGGCAAACGTGGTACCTATCTACAAAGCGGGTGACAGGGCCTTAGCATCGAGCTACAAACCAATAAGCCTAAACTCCATAGTGGGAAAATTGATGAAATATATAATTACCGAGGCTATCTGTAGCCTTCTTGAAAGACAAATTGATCAATCTCAGCTCGATTTTACAAGAGGGAGTTCCTACCTTACGAACTTACTAACTTTTTTCATTAATGTGCTAAAGGAGGTATATCATGGTAATGAATATGATATTGTGTATATGGACTTCAGTAAGGCTTTTGACAGAGTCCCACGTCAGAGACTATTGAGGAAAGTCGAGGAACATGGAATAGGAGAAATTTTTTCCTGGATGGAGGTGTGGCTGACAGGTAACAGAGAATTTGCATAAACGGGGAGAAATCATAGAGGGGAAGCATCACAAGCGGTGTTCCACAGGCACCAGTGTTGGGGACCTTGTTCACAATTTACATAAACGATATAGATGAGTGTATGAATAGCGACATCAAAATAGGTCGTCGAACTCATTCTGAGGACACTAGAGTGCTCCAGGAAGATCTGAATAGACTGGTGTAGTGGTCGGTGAAGTGGCAGATGCAGTTTAACAAAGACGAATACAGAGTTCTAAGCATTGGAAAGGGAAATAACCATGATACTTATAAACTAAATAATGTAGATCTTAATATCTCTGAGAAAAAGATTTGGGAGTTCTGGTTAGCAATAATCTAAAGCAGAGACAACAGTGCGTAGTATTCGAAATAAAGCAAATAGAATTCTTGGCTTCATATCATGAAATATAACTAACAGGTTATTCTTCAACTGTAAATACCGTTGGTTAAGCTTCATTTACATTATGCTGCACAGTTCTGGTCTCCGTATTACAGGACGGATATAAATGTGCTTGAAAACGTACAAAGGAGGATGACAAAGTTGATTCCATATATCGGAAATCTTTCCTATGAGGATAGACTGAGGGCCCTGAATATACACTCTCTAGAAGGCGTAGAGTTAGGGGGGATACGATTGAGGTATATAAATGGAAAACGGGAATAAGGAATATAAATAATATGCTAAAAGTATCTAACCAAGACAGGATTTGCAGCAATGGTTTCAAGCTGGAAAAATTTAGATTTAGAAAGGATATAGGAAGCACTGGTTTGGAAATAAACTTGTGGATGAGTTGAACAAACTCCCGAGTAGCGTAAGTGAGTGTGGGTGAGTGTGAGTTGGTCCTGCTTCGCATGGGCCAGTAGGCCTGCTGCAGTGTTCCTTCTTTATGTTCTTATGGACAACCGGTGTAAGGAAAGGCGCCCAATGTTTCCACCCTTGCAGGGAATCTAATCTGGACCCTTGGCATGTGAAAAGAGAGCTTCGCCACCAGGCCAGGGGTCACCGTGGCCTGTGTATCGTTTGATTCTTAGACCAATATTATTTTATTTTAACCTAACAATGCATTTCTTGAGTGGGAAAATCACAAGTGGTACAGTATATATCAATATCGAAGTATCGAATACCAAAGTTTGAAAGATCACCAACTGATATATAACTCAACCGAGGACTGCAAGGTTTGCTATTCGGCACAAGAGTCTGTTTCATTACCATGTCACTCAAAGGTACAGGAGGCTTGATAAGTAAATTGGTTTTCTCTGTGGTCTGGAACGTAATAATAAGCCACCAAATTGGTTATTCATGTTGAGCTTTCTCAATATCCTCAGTGATGAGGAAAGAATCAGCGACTACGAAAGCTACACGCCTCGACAAAGAACCAGTCACAGAATTTTGCTTACCAGGAATGAAATAAATTACTGGATCGTATTACTGAATGGCTAGTGACATATTCAATTAATGATATATAATGCTGTCAAGCTGATGAACAAAACAGGTGCAACACCAGGGAATAGTTACTGTAGAGATGTTATACTAATCAGTGATTTTCATTGATTCAATACGAAGATTACATACTGGAGAGTGGATGATGGTATAATCAGTTCAACAGTCTTAAAAAAAATACTTTCAGTCCCTAAGCCTCGCTCAAGGCTGAGTAGCTCAACACCTCTGGTGGCTAAGGAATTTATTACATCAATAACAAAAAAGGCACAATACCGTGACTGGAACAATACACAAATAACCTGCACATAGAAGAGAGGAGCGTACGACCGAAACGTCGTCGTAAGTTCCTCTCTTCTATGTGCAGGTTATTTGGGTATTATTTCATCATATTCCAATGACTCCAGAATGTAATCTCTGTAATGAGTTAAGAAATCCACTGGTTGACGAAACATCTCAAAAAGTTACCCAGGTGTTGCTCATGTATTTAATAACTATCTGCTATATTTTCCTGAAACCCGCTTTATTTTTTTAAAGCAAGGATTTAGGGAATCAGTGACGAGCATAATATGAATTCGTTACTGATAAAAAATGATCGACACCAGCCGTCTCTCATCAAGGTGAAGTGAAAAAGGAAATGAATTCAACATCTGCCTTTCCAGGAGTGCACATATATCACAGTTCGTGACACTCTAAACTGTAACATTCCTTCCCATTT
Organism: Cherax quadricarinatus; assembly: GCF_038502225.1. Lineage (NCBI taxonomy): Eukaryota > Metazoa > Arthropoda > Malacostraca > Decapoda > Parastacidae > Cherax > Cherax quadricarinatus. Next base: position 140,183 of record NW_027195259.1, read on the forward strand.
TTCGGACTGCAGGCACTGTACTGAACACCTCCAGGAATCAAGCCTGTTTCCTTGATACCCTTCATAAATATGTTTTTGCTAATATTCCAACAGCACTCCAGACCCTAAAAATCACTTGTCTCCACTCTGACCTAACATGCTTTTTACACCCTTGCTTCAACCCTTCCTGAGACGACCACTTCGCCTCCTTCCTTCCACCCGGATTAATACGTATTCTTGGTCATCCTATCTAAATGCCGCTGTATAGTCCTTGTGGCTTAGCGCTTCTTTTTGATTATAATAATAATAATATCTAAATGCCTAAACCATCTTAACCTCCCTTCACCACTATCAATATACATTTCATAACCTCACACCACCTTCAAATTGTTATGCCTCGATTTCTGTGTACAATATTCACATAATACATTTCTCTCGAGTGTGATATCTCTTAATCCAGACTCTTCCTCACTACAACATTTAATAGCCATGCCTCCTCTATTTCTTTCTTCAGATGCCTACCTGTTTTCTCTCGTCTATTCTATGGTTCACCTCGCCTTCCACAGACCCATTTACCCAAATTCCTTAATACATTCATTACTTTCATTTCTACCTCTTTTCAATCCTATATTCAATCTTTCACTGTCTAGTTTTATTTTGCTATCATCACCTTGGTCTCTATGTTCATTTTATTTCCTTTACGCCCCTTCCAAAACTCCTTCACCAACCATTGCAATGTTACCGTAAAGTCTTACAAAATCACTGTGTCATCGGCAAAGAGCAACTGTAACAACTCCCACTTTTAACACTGACAATCATTAATAATTCTACCACTTTTTAATAGTTCAACACTTTACCCATTATTCTAAGCAGATCTATTCCCTGAAATTCTTACTCTCACTTATCCCATTTTATGTTCTGAAAAAAAAGGAACTGTACATGCATTCGCTCAATAATTATTTACCTTCCATTCTTTCATGCATATGTTAAATAAATACTCCAACGGAAAAATGAAACCAGTTTCATTAATAAAAATGAACAATAATTAACAAGAGATGAATCCCAGTGAGTAATTTAACTAAGCGCTAAACATCAGTAATTAATCATAAAATCATTATCGATATTATTAATTTTAATTTCCACGAAAAGACAAATCCAGCAACTCGCTAAGGAAAAAGATTAAAAATCTTATTATTCCTTAAAATTAATGTAAAATATTATATGTTGACATTTAAGGAATTTAAACTCAGATATTATAGCAATGATAAATTGTAAGCTAAAACAGCCTGAGCCTCAAGATGAGTAAACACAACGTAACATGAATCGTTATAAAACGTGAAACATTACACTTAATTCATCTGTAGAGTAAGGGTTAGCAGTACGTACAAAATATGAAGACTTAGGAGGCTCAAAAAACCCTACCTTTAGGATTTCAGCAAGGGAATATAGGGTAGAATGGTGTACAGGCTCTCTGTAAATGTATAGGATAGCCCTTACAACCACCCTATTTCTACACTGTGGAACCAACTTGTGAGGCGTTCTAAGCAACCCCTAACCACCACTGCAAGGTCCTAGACGGGTAAACTCATGTTTATATAAACTACATGGCGTTTAGACACACCCTCACACACTCAAACACACGCACACGATGTTCATACTCTTGTTGACAGGAACAAGTGTCGAGCTGTTTTCTTGTCTAAAGTAAACAAGAAGAGTGGCAGACTACTAGCCCAAAGCAACGTCACAAGACATGACAGTGAAGAACAGTTATTGACAAACGGTAAAACCAATGACGGTATAAGATGCCACAATGTGTCGGCCATCAGGCTTGAAACATATAGACAAACGTCATACATATGTCATACGAGTCTAGAAAACAGACGTGTTCACTCTTCTACCAATCACACAACATTGATTAATATGTAATAATTAGTAAATCAGTAAAAGGAAATGTCCTTCATCCATAATTGATATTTATGTATTCCTTTGTTTCAAACATTTCAGCTTCAGACATTTCAGTCTAATAGTGAACAATTAAATACCCAAACATGCATTATTTTAATTATTAACAAATCTAGGCAAAATGGCACATATTCCTGGGCAATATCATCTTATACATCACCATCTGATTTTAACATCTGTGTCTCAGATGTTTTTATTCCATTATATTCTGCCCACTGTTTCATGCACTTTCCCTATATTAACCTCTGCCTCTTCAGTACGCCTCCCAGATGTTATTTTTCCTCTGTCCAATGAATAAAATCCCTGCCCACCTTTCATCATTATCAATTAAAACTCCTGAGGAGTATTGCGTCCATCTTTCCACTACCTCCTCCTCTCCATCTAAAATTTTCCATCTTTCGGTTTTAACTGCCAAGTTCATTTGCTTCCCAGTCTTCATAAACTTTTTCATATCTCTCCAAAGCTGTTTCTTATTCTCAGAAAATTTTGCATATAAAGACTTACCCATTCTCATTAGCTCTTCTCTCTCTCTCTCTCTCTCTCTCTCTCTCTCTCTCTCTCTCTCTCTCTCTCTCTCTCTCTCCTTCCATTTTTTTATTTTCTTTTATTAAGAAATCGGCCTTTTACCACCAAGGGAAGGTGGTCTGAAAAAGAAAAACTTTCACCATCATTCACTCCATCACTGTCTTGCCAGAGGCGCACATACACTACAGTTATAAAACTGAAAAATTAACACTCCTCTTTCGGTGTGCAGACACTGTACTTCCCATCTCCAGGACTCAGCTCCGACCTGCCGGTTTCCCTGAATTCCTTCATAAACATTACCTTGCTCACACTCCAACAGCACAAGCCCTTAAAACCATTTGTCTCCATACCCTCCTAATACGCTCACGCATGCTTGTTGGAAATCCAAGCCCCTCCAACCTTTCCTAGACTGACCTCTACCCCGCCTTCCCTCCGTTATAGATTTATACACTCTCGAAGTCATTCTATTTTCTTCCATCCTCTCTACATGTCCTAACCACGTCAACACCACCTCCTAATTTCCAAACTACGAATTCTCTGTAATATATTCACACAACACATTGCCCTCAGACACATCTCCACTGCCTCCAGCCTTCTCCTTGTTGCAACATTCACCACCCATGCTTCACACCCATACAAGAGCGTTGGTATAACTATACTCTCATACATTCCCCTCTTTGCTTCCAAGGACAAAGTTCTTTGTCTCCACAGACTCCTCAGTGCACCACTCATCATTTCTATAATTCATCTCATCTTTCATACACCCATCTGCTGACACGTCCACTCCTAAATATCTGAATACATTCTCCCTCCTACCTGATATCCATTCTTCCGTTACCTAATTTTTTTTATCCTCATCACTTTACTCTTTCCTATATTCACTTTCAATTTTCTTCTTTTTCATACCCCACCAAACTATCAACAATCCTCTGCAACTTCTCTTCAGAATCTCCCAAAATCATAGTGTCATCAGGAAAGAGCAACTGTGACAACTCCCACTTTGTGTTTGATTCTTTATCTTTTAACCCCACACCTCTTGCCAACACCCGAGCATTCACTTCTCTTACAACCCCATCTATAAATATATTGAACAACCATGGTGACATCACACTTTCCTCGTAAAAACTTTTCATTGGTTTTAATAACCTAACTCCTATTCCATACATTCACAACATCTCCCACATTGATCCCCTATCCACCCTGTCACACACCTTTTCCAAATCCATAAATGCCACAAAAACCTCTTCACCCTTATCTAAATACTTTTCACCTATATGTTTCACTGTAAAAACTTGGTCTACACACTCTGTGCCCTTCCTAAAGCCTCCTCATTCATGTGCTAACCTACTTTCCGTCTTACTCTTAATTCTTTCAATAATAACTCTACCATACACTTTACCAGGTATTGCATTCTCTTTTGTCCCCTTTGCCTTTATACAAAGGAACTATGCATGCTCTCTACCAGTCTCTAGGTACCTTGTCCTTTACCATACATTTATTAAATAAAAGCACCAACCACTCCAAAACTATATCCTCACCTTTGCTTTACATTTCTATCTCTATCCCATCAATCCCAGCTGCTTTACCCCCCTTTCATTTTACAAACTGCCTCACGAACTTCCCCCACAGCTGCAACTCGCTCTTCCTCACTCCTACAAGATGTTATTCCTCCTTGTCTTATAAACGAAATCACAGCTTCCCTATCTTCATCAACATTTAATAATTCCTCAAAATATTCCCTCCATCTTCCTGATGCCTCTAACTCTCCATTTAGTAACTCTCCTCTCCTATTTTTAACAAATCCAGTTGTTCCCCAGGCTTCCTCAGCTTATTAATCTTACTCCAAAACTTTTTCTTATTTTTAACAAAATTTGTTGATAACATCTCACCCACTCTATCACCACTCTCTTAACCTCTCTTTTCCTCTCCATATACTCCTCTCTCCTTGCATCACTTCTACTTTGTAAAAACCTCTCATATGCTAACTTTTTCTCTCTTATTACTCTCTTTACTCTCATTCTACCATTCGCTCTTCTTCTCTCCCGCACCCACTTTCCTGTCGCCTTAAACTTCTGCTGAACATTCTCACACTACATTCATGAACCTACCCCATAAACCTTCAGCCCCATTACCTATACTCTCAATAGCCCATCTATCCTCGAATAGTTGTTTATATCTTACCCTAACTGCCTCCATCTCTAGCTTATAAACCTTCACCTCTCTCTAATCTGCTATTTCCATTTTCCTTGTATCCCATCCACCTTTTACTCTCACTGTAGCTACAACTAAAAAGTGATTTGATATATCTGTGGCCCCTCTATAAACATGTACATCTTGAAGTTTTCCCAACAGTCTTTTATCTACCGATACGTAGTCCAACATACTACTGTCATTACGCCCTGCATCGTATCTTTTATACTTATCCTCTTTTTCTTAAAATATGTATTACCTATAACCAAACCCCTTTCTATATAAAGTTCAATCAAAGGTCTCCACTATCATTTACACCTGACACCCCAAACTTACCTACCACACCCTCTAAATGTTTTTCCTACTTTAGCATTTAGGTCCCCTACCACACTTTCCACTTGGTTCAGAAGTTCCTACACACTCGCTTAATATCTCTCCTCTGCACTCCTCTCTTCTCCAGGTGCATACACACTTATTATGACCCACTTATCGCATCCAACCATTATTTTAACCCACATAATCCTTGAATTTATACATTTATAATCCCTCTTCTCCTTCCATAATTCATCCTTCAACATTATTGCTACCCTTTCCTTAGCTCTCTCTCAGATAATTCTGACTTAATCTCATTTATATCTCCCCACTGAAACTCGCCTACCCTTTCAGCTTTGTTTCGCTGAGAGCTAGAACATCCATCTTCTTTTCATTCATAACATTAGCAATCATCTCTTTCTTATCATCCGCACAACATCCACGCACATTCAAGTATTCCAGTTTTATAAAGTCTTTCTTCTTCACTTTTTTAGTATTTTCTACAGGAGAACGGGTTACTAGGCCATCGCTCCCGGCATTTTTAATCGCCTCATGCGACACTCATAGCTTACGGAGGAAATATTCTTTTCCACTTCCCTATGGAGAATAGATAAAATGAAAAACAAGAACTATTATTTTTATATTGTTAAAACACTTTTCCTCATTTTTCACTCTCTTCAGCTCATCATTCATTCCTCTTCTCCCCCCCCTCCCCCACCCTCACGCACCAGTCTATAACCACAAATTTCTGCAGCTCTGCATTTTTTTAATTTACCCAATACCACTCCATATTTCGTGTACGTTATCCTACCTCTCTTCCAATTGTTGCTCCCACTGTCTTCGTCCTTTATATATCTTCACTTTTCTCTTACCAACTGATGCCAATCTCACACAATTTTACGTTTTTCTTGCTTTTTCTGAAGGTAATCGTAAACGATGGTCTGACATATCAGTTGTTTCTTAAAAAAATACCTGCACACCCAGACGACTTCCCGTCAATCTTTATTCTCCAGTATATACTATACCAAACTATTGTCATTAGTGCTATATATTTTTTATATCTATTTTCTTTTCGTTAAAGAAATAATACCTTTACCAAGCATTTTCTATACATGATACAGTTCAAGGGTCCCTTATATCATTTACCCCTGCAAGTCTAAATTTACCTGCTATGCCCATTACAAAATCTCAGTACAGGAGGCCTGGTCACAGACCGGGCCGCGGGGGCGTTGACCCCCGAAACTCTTTCCAGGTAAACTCCAGGTAAACAGCATTCAGGTCTCCCATGGCATAAATTCTTTTACACCTGCTTAACACACATTGTCTCACTCAGGGGACAGGAGTGTGTAGGAGAGTGTACAATACTATAATCAGGAGTGTATTGGACTATAATCAGGAGTGTACAGGGATATAATTCATTTTTCACACCTTTTATTCTAATCCAAATATTTTCTGAATCTAACACGCATATCCTTATTTTCTTTCCACAGTTGTTCATGTAATATTACTGCCACTCCTTCTTCAGCTCAAGTTCTCTGAGTTACGCCATTTATTCATTCCCATTAAATTTCTGGAATCCATTATCAGGTTTTTTTTGCTTGGTGTTAGGACATTCGGCTTCATTTCTTTCTTTAAGTAAAACAACCAAATTTTTTTATCCTCTGCAATATACACATACAAATAACCCGACTTTATAAATTCCTTCTTTGTTTTATTAGTAACCAATAAAGCAGAATGGGCAACTATTATTTTTCTCTCAGCATTTTACTCGCCTTCTACAACACGTATTGCTTAGGATTCTAACGCACTTCCCCAAAGAAAATATATCTTAAAAATTAGGATTCCAGATAATAGTTGAAATGTCTAGTGAGAACTCTGCTAACTAGAGTACCTTGCACCTTCCAGCTGTCCTCGGGAAACATCATCCACTTTCCTCAGCAGAATAGGATAACAAACGAGATCAACCAGCGAAGTGTTCTTTTACCAATGATATCTTTAGTACACAAATATCGTGCACATAGAAGAGAGGAGCTTCCGACGACGTTTCGGTTCGATTTTGACCATTTACAAAGCCACACTAAATGGTCCACGTCGTAAGCTCCTTTCTTGTATGTGCGGGTTATTTGTGTATTGTTCCAGTCACGGTATTGTGCTTTTTTTTTTTTTATTGATAATCTGTAATGTTTTTCCTTGACCTGCTCTCATTTACATTCAAGGTTTAGCTGCAGCTTCCCATTATAATGTATCATAATTTATCTAAATTATCTGTTTCCTTCAGTCTTCATGTATTATAATATAACCTAGTTAACTATTTCGTTAATTTCTCATGTATAATAACTTAACCTAGTTAACTATTTCATGCATTCCTCATTAATCATATTTTAGCCTAGTTAACTGTATTTACTTCACCTTATCAAAGACAAGAGCAAATAATGATCACAGCAGAGAAGTAACTTCAGTTAAGATTGAAGCGTGAATGAGAGGCCAAATAAAAGCATCTCGAGACAAACAACAGAAAAAATGCAAGGATTGTAGCCGACCAAAACTTTCGGTAAAGTCTTTTTTACACCTGTTGCTCCTGTTCACCTGACGGAAAACAAAGTACTTTGGCGTTATATATAGGTTGCATACTTTTTAGTGAATATAAAAATAAATATGATTATTATTATTTACAATTATTATACAGTTGTGGACCGCATCCCAGGGAAGAAATTAAATAGAAATATACCATAGTACTTGCCTTTCTTGGGTTATCCTAGATTTAAAAACCTGAGATGCCACCCTTTTTTCTTCTTCAAAGACTGGTACCCCGGACAGTGATGCGGGCTGTTGGGTGTCAACGGGACGGAACTAAGGCAATCACAGAGAGAGTAAGTGGAAGGAGTCACGGGGCTCTTCACCTAGATAAATGAACCAAGATATGATTTACCTTATTTGCAGGATCCTTACAACCTCTGGCTGGACCCGTCCATGACCAGACTTTCTCTCCAAATTAAATTGATATAATAAACGATTACTTTACAGAGAGTACAACAATGTAAAACATATATACGTGATTGTTAATTGTAAGTCACACGAACAAGAACTTTTATACCAGCTTCAGGCCGTAAGAGTTTACCTTAAAAAAATGCAATTTTTAAGTACTTTATTTTGAACCGAATCTTTCGTGTGTGTAAGATGTTGCATCTCAGAGTGCCATTCGAGGTGCTGTGTCAGCGGGATGTTGCATCTCAGAGTGCCATTCGAGGTGCTGTGTCAGCGGGATGGTGACAAAACAAGAATTGAATGACGGTGAATGTTTTTCCTCTTTTTCTGGGGCACCCAGTGTGTTGGAAAAATAAACATTGATTTTAGATGAATAACTGAAGAATGCTTCTTTTCCAATATTCTTATACAATACCGACAAGTTGATAAATTAATCACTTGTGTAATACCTAGGCATTTTTACTTATTAAGACCAAGTTACTAACACCGGCTTCCAGATTCGGACAGATTATTACCTCACCTTCCACCGCCTTCTGTGTATAGTTGTACAAAGCTCAGGGACTGATTAACTCATTATTTCACTGTGTTAAGTATCAAACACCTTCAAATTCACTCTGTATTCAATTAAGCTAATGGTTAGTGAAACGTGTTAATTATAAAAAGATACACAGGTGTTGCACGTGTGTGTGTCTAATTTCTAGATGTCTCTTTTGATCCATTTCAAAATATTATTCGATAAAAATGATGACATCTTGTAAGCTTAGAATCGTTGCTTTCAGATAATTTACTGGAGAAATATTTATCTGATAAGCTTCAAACTTATGCTGTTGACGGGTCTTATTATAAGAATGCCTCACTTACACTTTCAGATGGGAAAATATTGATTTTCCCATTTTATTAAGCAAAATAGTTTTCATGTAATAATTAGACAATGATTTTCAGATCGGTTTCAAACTCTAAATATTCTTATATCTTTATTGAAGGCATCTATGTATTAATTTTAGAGCGTATCTGTATCAATTCGTCAATTTATTAGAAAAATATAGAACTGGTCTTTTTAAAAACCTTATAATTAGTTGTTTTATCTTACAGGATTATAAGAAGTTTTAAACAGAAAATAACTGCAAAAATGAAAACTTAGGCATACTGAAAACTCACGTTTTCTGGGTCTTTTTAATTTTCACTCGTTTAATGAGCCTAAACTTAAACCAGTGATGTGGAGAAATTTTCTCCAGGAGGGGGTATCAGCCCCCTTCAGCCCTTTCAGCCCCTTCAGCCCCTTTCAGCCCTGAGGGTCCAAGCCCTCTCAGAAGGGGCAAGCGTCTTGTTTACTGCTACAGTGAGTAATTGATCCCAGATGCTATGCCACGTAGTCAAGTGACCTCTGCTCCTTGCAGCGGTGTTGCAAAGTGTATTTTTATAAGAGACAGTACATCTCTTACTTAGCAGGACAATTAAGGAAAATCCTGCTCCCACTTTATTACCATGGTAAAAATAGTGGACATTGCTGTCTATACTTAAGACAGCAAGAATCACTATTTTTACCATGGTAATAAAGTGGGAGCAGGATTTTCCTTAATTGTCCTGCTAAGTAAGAGATGTACTGTCTCTTATAAAAATACACTTTGCAACACCGCTGCAAGGAGCAGAGGTCACTTGACTACGTGGCATAGCATCTGGGATCAATTACTCACTGTAGCAGTAAACAAGACGCTCGCCCCTTCTGAGAGGGCTGGGCCCCTCAGGGCTGAAAGGGGCTGAAGGGGCTGAAAGGGCTGAAAGGGGCTGATACCCCCCTCCTGGAGAAAATTTCTCCACAAGTGATATATTTTTAATTACTGTGTTTTTATCTAAGATCAACGTTCTCCAAGACTAATTTTAATTTAACAATGTCTTATAAGATAAACTTCAAATTTACAATCCTGGTGAGCTGTAACCAGGAAGAGATTCATGAAATAATTGGCAAGTTCAGACGCCCTAGCGTCAGTTTTATATGGACCAATCACGAAATTGGTTTCATGAAATAACTTGGCTAAGCCTCTTCCGTTCGGCTTCAGAATTGCAGCGTAAGTATTTCCCACTAAGAAGAAGGTTGGTATTGCTAACGGAGTGAATCGATGCCACGTCTCCATCTTAAACCTTCGTTGTAAGGCTAATTAGTCGTAAGTTAGAACCGAGTCTAAGATTGTAGCTGACACAGTTTACACAGGTCAGTTAGGCTAGAAATGTAAGTGTAAGTAGCTAAGTAGCGTCACTGTCGTTCTCTATAGACCTACTATTCAATTCAAATTCAAATTCAAAGTTTATTCTCAATAAGGTTTACAATGCTGAGTTTACAGAATTTGGTTATTGTGTGGTTTGCATGTAGTAAAATAATAATTACAGAGTGTACCACTAGAACACCTAACATGGCTAGGCATTTCGGGCAGACTTAGATTAAATCTTAAGTTTAAAATATTACAAAATTATGAGGTAAGTTGGTATTATGGCTAAGTGACTAAGTACTAGTTTGTGAGTTTAGCAATGTGAATGCTTTTGTTTTGGCACTATACCTAGTTTCAGTATTGGAGCATCACAGGCCAACTTATGACTAGTTAAGATTCATTATTTTAAGATTGAGATTGATATTTCTGTTTATGGTCAAATGGGTGAGTGAGTGTAAGTGTGAACCACCAGGTGGTATTCGTGTAATTAGTTGACAGGATGTATCAGGGAGATAAGATGTTTTCTGATGGTAGTTTTGAAGGTGATGAATGTGTCTGCAGTTCTAGAGTTTTCAGGTAGGGTGTTCCAGATTTTAGGGCCTTTGACATACATTGAATTTTTGTAAAGGTTTAGTCGGACACGGGGAATGTCATAGAGATGTTTGTGTCTGGTGTTATGCCTGTGGGTTCTGTCACAACTATCAAGAAAGCGTTTTAGGTCAAGGTTAATATTGGAATTTAAGGTCCTGTAGATGTAGATTGCACAGTAGTAAGTGTGGATGTACTGAACAGGGAGTAAGTTTAGATCTATGAAGAGTGGGGGGGGGGTTGCCAGGGATGGGATTTAGTGATTATTCTTACTGCGGCTTTTTGTTGGGTTATTATTGGCTTTAGGTGTGTTGCTGCAGTTGAACCCCAAGCACAGATAGCATAGGTGAGGTATGGATATATAAGTGAATGGTATAGTGTGAGAAGGGCAGTTTGCGGCACGTAGTATCGTATCTTGGAGAGGATCCCAACCGTTTTGGATACTTTTTTGGTTATATGTTGGATATGGGTGCTGAAATTCAGGTTGTTGTCGAGGTATAGGCCTAGGAATTTGCCCTCATTATGTCTGGCAATTAGAGTGTTGTCGATCTTAATATTAATTTGCGCATCTCCTGCTCTGCTACCAAACATAATGTAGTAGGTTTTGTCAGTGTTAAGCGTAAGTTTATTGGCTGTCATTCAAGTCGATATTTTGATCAGCTCCTCGTTAACATTGGTGTTGAGGGTGGCAAGATTAGGGTGAGAGATGACATAAATCGTGTCGTCAGCAAAGTGAATGGGTTTCAGGTGTTGGGATACGTTTGGAAGATCATTGATGTATAAGAGGAAGAGCAGGGAACAAAGGACACTTCCCTGTGGAACTCCAGTATCAAGTGGCTGTGTTGTTGATGCTGTGTCTTTAATGGTGACATACTGATACTTATTAGTAAGGTAAGATTTGAAATATGCAAACCTCTTATACCATAATTGTCAAGTTTGTGGAGTAGGATGCCGTGGTCAACTGTGTCAAAAGCTTTTCTTAGGTCAAAAAAATTCCTAGTGGATATTCCTTATTTTCCAATGCTGTGTAAAGCAGATCTAGCATTTTTATGATTGCATCGTTAGTGCTTTTATTTTTCCTGAATCCAAATTGGCAGGGGTTGAGTATGTTTTGTGCCGTTATAAATGAATATAGTCTCCTGTGCACGAGTTTCTCAAAGATTTTGGATATCAATGGTAAGTTTGATATTGGCCTATAGTTGTTTAAATCTGAAGGGTCACCACCTTTATGTATTGATGTAACCCTTGCCGTCTTGAGTAGTTTCGGGAAGGTGCTAGTTTCTAGTGACTTGTTAAAAAGTAATGAGATAGCATGCGAGAGGACATGGGCTGCTCGCTTGTACAATAATGGTGGGACATGAGACAGATTCCCTGAGTTATTTTTAAGTGACTTTATAATCTCGGTGACTTCCGTGGGCTCAGTTGGTGCAAGATAGAAGGAATTTGGGAAATTCCCATCTAGGTAGTCCCCGGCATGGGCATTGGTACGTGGGATTTTATTGGCGAGATTAGATCCTATGGTTGAGAAGAAGTCGTTTATCTTGTTTGCTGTGTCAGTGGGATGCAGTGGTGTTTCATTAGGTTTAGTTAGGACAATATTCTTGTTTTTTTTCAGTTTGTGGGTTCCTAGAATCTGAGAGAGTGTTTTCCAGGTCTTTTTTGTATCTCCACTTGTGTCAGTGAATCTACTGGAGTAGTATAGTTGCTTGGCTTTCTTTATTACTTTGGTGAGGACTGATGAATAGTGTTTAAGAATATCTTTGTGTATTAAGCCCTGTCTGTATTGCTTTTCATACTGGTGTTTCTTATCAATGGATTTCAGAATGGTGCTGGTTAGCCATGGGCAACCAAGCCGTTTGTTTGTGATCTGTTTCGCTTTTATAGGACAATGTTTGTTATATAGTCTAAGTAGTTTGTTAAGAAAAATGTCTGTCCAGTCATCAATACCATTGGCCTTGGAGAATTCTGTAGGCCAGTCAACAGTCTCTAGGTCTGCTGTGAAATTCCTTATTGAGGCCTCGTCATGGAGTCTAAATGAAACTTTGTTGTATTCGAGTGGTGGCTTACTAATGTTTGCTAAGAGGAAGGTTGGGTAGTGGTCAGTAGTGCTGTCTGTGATTATCCCTGATTTAAGGGGGGCTAGTATATTGGTCCATATGTGGTCTATTATGGTTGCACTTGTCTCAGTCAGCCTGGTTGGTTTAGTTATTATTGGTATGAGAAGTGCGTTGTTCATATTGTTGATGAAATCAGTTACAGTCTGATCATCTGGTAGGCCAAGGTTGATATTGAAGTCTCCAGCTAAGAGAAGGTGGTGCTTGTTCATTTGTCTGTTTGTTATTAGTGACTTTAGATTCTCACTGAAGTTAGGGATGTTTGTGTGGGGTATCCGGTATATGGCACCGATTGTTATAGGCGTCTTGAGGTTTTTTACAGTAGAATTAGCAAAAATGTATTCCCCATTTTCATCATTAAAGCAATTAGTGCTAATACAAGATAGTTGGTTAGAGTAATAGATTGCAGTACCACCCCCAACTTGGTATGGTCTGCAGTTGTGGATTGCTGTATATCCTGGTAGCGGGTAGATATCAACTGTGTCCTGCTTAAGCCAGGTCTCAGTAAGAATAATGCAGGAGAAGGGTGTCTTTAGTGACTCAAGGAGTGCCAGGAGGTCATCATAGTGTTTGCTTAAGGACCTGATGTTGTAGTTAAGAACTGATAGACTTTGAGCAGTGTTCAGGATAGTGCTGGCTTGTGATGCTGTGTAATAAAGGCAGTTACTTTCCAATAAGTTTTGATTGTGTGCTAGATTATGGAGGTTTAGATCAGGGTCAACGTGATCATTCATCTTTTAGGTTTAAATAGTGGTTGTTTATATCCTGTATTATGTGGTGAGTTCTAATACTGATTTCTGTAGTGGTGGGAGGTTTGGATAAGTATACCGCTAAAGCACTTTGGTCATATAGAGTATAGTCACTAATAAACATAATGAAATTGATATTGTCTATGTGTTGTGCTAGAATGAGCTAAAGTACAACTAGGTATAAACTAATACTAAAAAAAAAATTACAAGTGGCACCAGACTCACTCTTGTAATTGCACTAAGGTCTAATATAATGAATTTATTGCTGTCTATGTATTGAGCTAGAATGAGCTAAAGTACAACTAGGTATAGTTAGTTTAGGTGTTGTCTAAGTATTGAGCTAGAATGAGCTAAAGTACAACTAGGTATAAACTTATAATATAAAAATACAAATTAAAATGGTACTTGCAATTGCACTAAGGTCTGATATAGGTTGTTAACAAGATCAAGAATATAACTAGATTTAAATTGACAAAATAAAATTCACAAATTAAAGTACCAAAAGAATAATAAGTAAAAAATAACAATGGCAATGACTTGGTTATAATATGATAGTAAGATGGTAGACAGGTACACAGGTACAAAGGATAATATAAAAGTTGGAGTTGAATATACAAACTTGAAAATTTGGCAACAAAATGTTATGAAAAGTATAAAATAATGATTAATGTACAAAAGTAAAATTGACTGGTAGTAAATATGATGTTTAATAAAATTTTAGTAAGTAATAATGATTACAAAAAAAGATTAATTAGCAAAAAAAATAAAAAGTGAAAAATTAATGTTTATTTCAAGTATTAAATTTTAAGAACAGTTATTTGGATTCATTATTGGACTGGTAGTTATACTAGAGGTTATTTGGCAGTACAAGGTATTTAAGAGTACTCTAAGATAGTAAATGTGGTATTAAAAAAGGTTATGTTAATTAGACAAGTAATGGTAATTAAATGATGTCAAAAATGTTAAGAGTAAATTGTACTGATAGCAAAAATGGTAATTATTAATTTTAGTAAGTAATATCAATTATAAGTATTTAAAAAAAATTTGAGGTAGTAATATGGACAAAGTATCAATTCAGCTAATATTTAAGCAAACAATAGTAAATAAGAAAATTACATAAGGTGACTTATGCTTACTAGTAAAATCACATAATGAGGTAGTTGATTATTTAATTACTAAGAGATTGTACTATGAAATTTGAACATAATAATGGAGCAAAACATACACTACACTACGTAGGCTTTTAGGTTGGACATTGTTTAGTTATTCTCTGTAAGATTAGTATCCCTGAGAAATCGTGATAGATCATTCTCGTTCGTGATTGTGTACAGTTGACTTACATTTGTTTTTCTAACTAGAATTTTCCCATCCCGTGTGAAGCATTGGTGTATTGTGTCATTATTCTCCCGCTTAAGTTTTCTGACTCTATACAGGAGGTTCTGGCGTTTTTTGGTAAGACACTCGTTTATGTATACCTCTTTCTTTACTTTAATAGATGCAATTATTAAGTCTGTTTTCCTGTCATGTGAGTGGAATCTAAGCATAACACTTTTTCTACCATGGGATCCTAGTAACCTGGCTTCCTTTATTTCTGACTCTGGTACTGTAACTTTTGTTTGGTCCTTTATGAACTGGATAGTAATTTCTTTACTGTTCGTTTGGTTCAAATCACTGGGAAAAAGTGGACTGTTAACTATTACTGCGTCCGATGGTTTATCTTGCTCAGTTTTATCTTCTTGGAGAGCAAAGTAGTCACTGAACTGGTTATCTAAGTTGTTCTTTCATTCTTTTACTGCTTCTTCAACCTTTGTATTAAGAGATATTATTTGTCCTGTATGGCTATCTATGACTGTTTGGATGGTCTTGCCATAGTTAGTCATTCCTGGTGTTGATAAATTTTGTTCAAGTTGTGTCATCCTGGTGTCTTGTTTTGTTAGCGTCTCTCGAAGATTCATATTTTCAGTAACTAAGATGGAGATGCATGACTTTAGGGTATCTGGATCGTTGGTCATACCTGAGAGACTACTTGGTAGGTTGAATCCGGGGAAGAGAGGGGAGGATGGGCTGGTGGCAGCCATGTTTGTTGTTATTGTTGTGGTGTGGCCTTGAGCGGTGGTGAGAGGGGTGGTTGCTGGGCCGGCGTCCTCCTACTACCGGAATTGTTGTAGTTAAGAAAAAGTTGTAGTTATACAAAGCTTATGGCTACGGTGTTCGGCTGGCAGCGGGGTGTTGCTTTGGGTTTGAGGGCAGTCTTCCTTTGATCTCTATTATTTTCGATTTGTAGGTTTCACTGTTGGTAATTTTTGGTCATTCTGGGTGCTACGTTGGGCAGTGCAGTTTTGCTTGTAACTAGGTCATCATAGGAGCATTGGTGGATCTGATAGTTGGAGAAAAGTACGGAGCTTGGAGGTCGCTGCTGTTGCTGCCGCTGCCGCTGCCACCAACGCTCTACCAACGTGGCGTAGGAGCGTCTTGCCAATACTATGGTCGCTTGGAATGGCACTATTCTTTCACAATGGTTGTTGTGTATATATATATATATATATATATATATATATATATATATATATATATATATATATATAGAGAGAGAGAGAGAGAGAGAGAGAGAGAGAGAGAGAGAGACAGACAGACAGACACAGAGATAGATTGACTAAAAAATACTGGAAAAGTTTATATTCACAAGCTATTCTCATAAAAAAAAATCGGTTTCATGCTGCAGTAAATTACAGAAGCCGAGAAAAAGGTAACTGGACAACTTTTACAGTTATTTTAGGGAATGTTTACTAAATACTACATAATATAAGAACATAAAAAAGAAGGAACATTGCAACAGGCCTACTGACCCATGCGGAGAAGGTCCATGTCTCCCCCGGATTAGACCAATGACCCACCCAGTCTTATCATCTCCACTCAAGGAAGGAGCACGGCACCAGACCCAGCAGCTCAAGCTAGTCAGGTCCAACTCACACCCACCCATACCCACTCATGTATTTATCTAACCTATTTTTAAAACTACACAACGTTTTAGCCTCAATAACTGTACTCGGGAGTTTGTTCCACTCATCCACAACTCTATTACCAAACCAGTGCTTTCCTATATCCTTTCTGAATCTGAATTTTTCCAACTTGAAACCATTGCTGCGAGTCCTGTCTTGGCTGGAAATTTTCAGCACGCTGTTTACATCCCCTTTATTTTTTCCTGTTTTTCCATTTATACACCTCGATCATATCCCCCCTAATTCTACGCCTTTCGGGAGAGTGCAAATTCAGGGCCCTCAGTCTATTCTCATAGGGAAGATTTCTGATACATGGGATCATCTTTGTCATCCTCCTCTGTACGTTTTCCAGAGCATTTATATCCATTCTGTTATACGGTGACCAGAACTGAGCAGCATAGTCTAAATGAGGCCTAACCAACCAAGGATATATAGAGTTGAAGAACAACCTGAGGACTTCTATTATTTGTACTTCTAGATATGAAGCCAAAAATTCTGTTAGCTTTATTGCGAACACTAATGCACTGTTGTCTTGGTTTTAGATTACTACTAACCAGAACTCCTAAATCCTTTTCGCAATCAGTAGTATTAAGATCTACATTATTTAGTTTATATGTGGCAATGTTATTTACCTGTCCAACATTTAGAACTTTGCATTTGTCAATATTAAACTGCATCTGCCACTTCTCCGACCATTGCATCAGTCTATTCAAATCATCCTGGAGTGCGCTAGTGTCCTCATTAGAATGAACTGGACGGCCTATTTTGGTGTCATCAGCAAATTTGCTTATGTCGCTATTTATTCCCTCATCTATGTCGTTTATGTAAATTGTGAACAACAACGGGCCCAACACTGATGCCTGAGGAACATCGCTTGTGACGTGCCCCCATTCTGATTTCTCCCCATTTATACAAACTCTCTGCTGTCTATTTGTAAGCCATGCCTCTACCCAGGAAAAAATTTCTCCTATTCCGTGTGCCTTAAGTTTCCTCAATAGCCTCTGGTGTGGAACTCTATCGAAAGCCTTACTGAAGTCCATATACACAATATCATATTCATTACCATGATCTACCTCCTCAAAAAAGTTAGTAAATTCGTAAGACAGGAACGCCCCTTTGTAAAACCGTGTTGAGATTCATTAATCAATCTGTGCCTCTCAAGATGGCTACGAATTGCTTCAATTATTGATTCCATAAATTTTCCCACTATGGAGGTAAGGCTTATTGGTTTATAGTTCGAAGCCAAGGACCTGTCACCTGCCTTGTAAATAGGTATTACATTTGTCATTTTCCACTTATCAGGCACTATGCCAGATTGTAGTGATATGACTCACGAAATCGTAATGACACGATTGCAAACAAACCATACCCCGGCCGGGATTGAACCCGCGGTCAGAGAGTCTCAAAATTCCAGCCCGTCGCGTTAGCCACTAGACCAGCTAGCCACAATAAGATTCGTCCAACTAGGTATTTTTCTACACCACAGGAAGTGGTGCCTGTGCTAACCTTCCTATGGTGTAGAAATATACCTAGTTGGATGAATCTTATAGTGGCTAGCTGGTCTAGTGGCTAACGCGACGGGCTGGAGTTTTGAGACTCTCTGACCGCGGGTTCAATCCCGGCCGGGGTATGGTTTGTAGTGATATGTTAAAAAGATTAACCAAAGGTATGCTAAGTTCCTCTTTACATTCTTTTAACACACTTGCAAACAGTTCATCAGGGCCTGGGGATTTGTTAGGTTTTAGTTTCTCTATTTGTCTGAGGACCATGTCACTAGTTACAGCAATCGTACATAGTTTATTATCATCCTGTTCTACGTAATCTATTACTTCGGGAATATCGCTAGTATTTTCCTGGGTGAAAACTGAGAGGAAGTAGGTATTTAGAATTTCACACATATCCTTATCACTGTCAGTGATCTGACCAGAGTTACTCTTAAGTGGGCCAATTTTGTCCCTAATCTTACTTCTGTATACCTGAAGGAACCCTTTTGGGTTAGTCTTTGAATCCCTTGCGACCTTTGCTTTTCTTATTCCTTTCTTTATTTCTCTCTTTAATTGAATATATTAATTTCTTAACTGACCATAGAGTTACAAGATATATATATATATATATATCTATATATATATATATATATATATATATATATATATATATATATATACAAGGAATTCGCGAGAGCATGCGAAATATACACAAACACTGATCTCTGGCTGAAGGAGACTCGAACCTACGAACCTTAGGACAAGGTACGCAGTGCTTTACCAATCTACCCACACTGGACAATACCTTGGCGTGTAGCATGCGCTACACGGTTGATCCAAGGCAGCCAGCTTTCAGGGAGAAGGCTTACAGCTTTTCATCTCATCCCCTGCGTGCATCAGCCTTACTAGAGATTTGAACAATGCAAGGAATTCGCGAGAGCATGCGAAATATACACAAACACTGATCTCTGGCTGAAGGAGACTCGAACCTACGAACCTTAGGACAAGGTACGCAGTGCTTTACCAATCTACCCACACTGGACAATACCTTGGCGTGTAGCATGCGCTACACGTTTGATCCAAGGCAGCCAGCTTTCAGGGAGAAGGCTTACAGCTTTTCATCTCATCCCCTGCATGCATCAGCCTTACTAGAGATTTGAACAATGCAAGGAATTCGCGAGAGCATGCGAAATATACACAAACACTGATCTCTGGCTGAAGGAGACTCGAACCACGAACCTTAGGACAAGGTACGCAGTGCTTTACCAATCTACCCACACTGGACAATACCTTGGCGTGTAGCATGCGCTACACGTTTGATCCAAGGCAGCCAGCTTTCAGGGAGAAGGCTTACAGCTTTTCATCTCATCCCCTGCATGCATCAGCCTTACTAGAGATTTGAACAATGCAAGGAATTCGCGAGAGCATGCGAAATATACACAAACACTGATCTCTGGCTGAAGGAGACTCGAACCTACCTATATATATATATATATATATATATATATATATATATATATCTATATATATATATATATATATGCAATAAGATCACAGTAAACAGGTGATTTCGGAATATGCAAAACAACCACTCTGAAAAAATAGAGAAATTCCAAGCGCTTTCGTGACTACTCACATTATCAAGGAACTATGAAAGTAAAGCATACAAGGAAGCTATATAAGGGGTCAGGCCAGCACCTCACTATCAGATCCCACAACGGTTAAACACCTGACGCGCGCCGACCCAACTTGGATAGGTCCTTTGCACAACTCACCCCACAAACTATTCTACCCAAGAAAATTTAAAAATTATTTGTCCAGTGTATTATTAAATTCTTCCCAAATTCTATTAATTATAAATGGATCTAATTTATATAAACCAAAGGAAATATTCATATTATTGTCAAAACTGCTTTTTATGAAACAAGATTCAATTATATTCCTGTCGACCATGGACTTGGTTGATACTAATTTCTCAACTTTTTGAAAATCAATTGGATGGTTAAAATCTCTTACATGAATAAATAGAGCATTGGAATCTTGTCCAGTTCTAATGCTATATTTATGTTGTTTTAATCTTAGTTCGAGATTTTTACCAGTTTGACCGTAATAAACTTTATCGCAAATTTTACAATGAATCTTATAGACACATCCATCAGCATTTTGGGGGGAATTCTTTATCAAAAGTTTTTTTACTGTATCAATATTTTTGAATACAACTTTAATGTTAAAAGTCTTAAGAAGAGAAGGCATATCAACCAAGTTTTCATGGTAAGGGAGGACCAACATATTTTTAGTTGAATAAGGCTGGTTGTCCCTTTTTGGATTGTAAAAAGTATTTTTAGCAACTTTAAAAGATTTATCAATTACATTTCTTGGGTATTTTAAATCATTACCTATTTCATAAATTTTGGATATTTCCTCATCTATGAACTCAGGACTACAAATTCGTAAAGCTCTCAAAAACATTGATGAGAAAACAGACAGTTTGACTCTATCTTGATACGAGGAATAATAGTGGACATAGGAACAGTTATTTGTAGGCTTTCTGTAAATTTTAAATTTGAATTCATTATTACCCTTAATAATTAAAACATCTAGAAAAGGCAATGAGTTATTTTCTTCAAACTCAACAGTAAAGTTTATAGAATGGGCTAAGCTATTTAATTTTCCAAGGAAATGGTGTATATCTACATTTTTGGGCATAAGACACAAAATATCATCAACATATCTGAACCATTTAGCTCTATTAGGGAGGATTGTGTTAAGTAACCTTGTTTCAAAAAATTCCCTGTATAGGTTACTAAGAACAGGTGAAAGAGGATTTCCCATTGCCATACCAAACTTCTGAGTGTAAAATTTATCATTAAATACAAATTTTGCATCAACAATGCAAAGTTTAATAAGTTTAATGATAGTAGGAACTGGCAATGGTAAATCATAGTTAACGAGTTCTTCAGATAAGAAACTTAATAAATCATCAACAGGAACTTTCGTAAACAAGGAAGTAACATCAAAACTAACCATGTTAAAATCATTTAAGTCAGTCAAGGAGCTTAATTTATCAACCAAGTCTATGTTGTTTTTAACATTAAAGGTAGAAAATTTGCCAACAATAGGGCTCAAAATATCAACAAGCCATTTGGACATAATACGTGAGTTTCAAAGGGCACACCACGCATACTTGATTCCATCTGAGATAGGCGCACCCACAACAAATCCTTATGAAACAGGCAATCCTCTTCTATATCGACAACCTGATTAGCATCTCAGTCTCCTGCCAACTGTTTGTGCACGAGTATTGTCACAGCCACCATAGTTCCCGCATTGCTAATATATTTAAGGGATCTACAAAATCTTTTGGTCTAGGTTCTTGCATATTGCAAGTGCTGTTTCAATTACTTGGGGCGAGAACTCCCATGTTCAACAGGTCTATACAAAACATTAATTTAAGAAGTTACAAATACTTAAAATCTTATTTGGTATAAATTGAAAAAAAAACGGAAGTAATATGGAAGTCATAAATTAAAAACTGTTCTCAGTTAATTATTAAAATTTCAAAGCAATTAATCTTAAGCAGAAATTAAAGATAGTATCCACTGGAGGCAGGTTTCCGGATTTTTTACAATTAGAGCAACAACTTGTTGAGCAATTCAATCGCAGTGCTGACACATCATCTCGGAACACGACTCGACTCACGAAATCGTAATGACACGATTGCAAACAAGCCATACCACGGGTGGGGTTTGAACCCGCGGTCAGAGAGTCGCAAAACTCCAGACCACTCTTAACTCACTCACATTTGATGGAATATAAATCTCCTCTAATGGACGAAACATTGCTCTAACATCAGGCAAATAGGCAATCTATTGATGCTTATATTTTCTAAATAAAGACGTTTGGGTAAGTTTAACTAGTTTATGTAATACTAACGACCGTCTTTAGGATTCAATTTGAAATAAAAATTCTAATGTAAAATTAAATTACGTATTTTAAATATAGAAGGTAGTGTATGGGCAATGAATCTCATTTATGAAGCATAATTATTGTAGGAGTGAGGAAGAGCCAGTTGTGAGTGTGGGGGAAGTTCGTGAGGCAGTAGGTAAAATGAAAGGGGGTAAGGCAGCCGGTATTGATGGGATAAAGATAGAAATGTTGAAAGCAGGTGGGGATATAGTTTTGGAGTGGTTGGTGCAATTATTTAATAAATGTATGGAAGAAGGTAAGGTACCTAGGGATTGGCAGAGAGCATGCATAGTTCCTTTGTATAAAGGCAAAGGGGATAAAAGAGAGTACAAAAATTATAGGGGGATAAGTTTGTTGAGTATACCTGGTAAAGTGTATGGTAGAGTTATTATTGAAAGAATTAAGAGTAAGACGGAGAATAGGATAGCAGATGAACAAGGAGGCTTTAGGAAAGGTAGGGGGTGTGTGGACCAGGTGTTTACAGTGAAACATATAAGTGAACAGTATTTAGATAAGGCTAAAGAGGTCTTTGTGGCATTTATGGATTTGGAAAAGGCGTATGACAGGGTGGATAGGGGGGCAGTGTGGCAGATGTTGCAGGTGTATGATGTAGGAGGTAGGTTACTGAAAGCAGTGAAGAGTTTTTACGAAGATAGTGAGGCTCAAGTTAGAGTATGTAGGAAAGAGGGAAATTATTTCCCAGTAAAAGTAGGCCTTAGACAAGGATGTGTGATGTCACCGTGGTTGTTTAATATATTTATAGATAGGGTTGTAAGAGAAGTAAATGCGAGGGTCTTGGCAAGAGGCGTGGAGTTAAAAGATAAAGAATCACACATAAAGTGGGAGTTGTCACAGTTGCTCTTTGGTGATGACACTGTGCTCTTGGGAGATTCTGAAGAGAAGTTGCAGAGATTGGTGGATGAATTTGGTAGGGTGTGCAAAAGAAGAAAATTAAAAGTGAATACAGGAAAGAGTAAGGTTATGAGGATAACAAAAAGATTAGGTGATGAAAGATTGGATATCAGATTGGAGGGAGAGAGTATGGAGGAGGTGAATGTATTCAGATATTTGGGAGTGGACGTGTCAGTGGATGGGTCTATGAAAGATGAGGTGAATCACAGAATTGATGAGTGGAAAAGGGTGAGTGGTGCACTTAGGAGTCTGTGGAGACAAAGAACTTTGTCCTTGGAGGCAAAGAGGGGAATGTATGAGAGTATAGTTTTACCAACGCTCTTATATGGGTGTGAAGCATGGGTGATGAATGTTGCAGCGAGGAGAAGGCTGGAGGCATTGGAGATGTCATGTCTGAGGGCAATGTGTGGTGTGAATATAATGCAGAGAATTCGTAGTTTGGAAGTTAGGAGGAGGTGCGGGATTACCAAAACTGTTGTCCAAAGGGCTGAGGAAGGGTTGTTGAGGTGGTTTGGACATGTAGAGAGAATGGAGCGAAACAGAATGACTTCAAGAGTGTATCAGTCTGTAGTGGAAGGAAGGCGGGGTAGGGGTCGGCCTAGGAAAGGTTGGAGGGAGGGGGTAAAGGAGGTTTTGTGTGCGAGGGGCTTGGACTTCCAGCAGGCATGCGTGAGCGTGTTTGATAGGAGTGAATGGAGACAAATGGTTTTTAATACTTGACGTGCTGTTGGAGTGTGAGCAAAGTAACATTTATGAAGGGATTCAGGGAAACCGGCAGGCCGGACTTGAGTCCTGGAGATGGGAAGTACAGTGCCTGCACTCTGAAGGAGGGGTGTTAATGTTGCAGTTTAAAAACTGTAGTGTAAAGCACCCTTCTGGCAAGACAGTGATGGAGTGAATGATGGTGAAAGTTTTTCTTTTTCGGGCCACCCTGCCTTGGTGGGAATCGGCCAGTGTGTTAATAAAAAAAATACAAATTATAATCATGGGGAAGCGCTAAACCTTTAGGATTATACAGCGAATGTGGGGGGGGGAGATGGAAGGCATTCAGTTTCAATTCAGGGAACTGGAGCACAGATGCAATTCCCTAGATCAAGAGCCCCTCACCAGCGTCAAGGAACTTCCCTTCAGGCGTATTTATGAGCAACTGCAGTAGTGAGATACGTAGAGATAAGACACCGTGTAGTACCTTCCATTACATTTAAACTTAAGTGAAGCAATATTCTTCAGTTCTTTGCAAAACTAACAGGCAGAAACACATGCATATATATGGTTCTTACTGAGGAAACTTCACCCACTCATTGAGCTTTATCAAGACACAAACAAATGTGTGGAAACCAAGAAGAATCTTCAGTTTCGTCACAGTGCCAGAACAAATATTTCCCTCTTTCTAATAGCTTCATTGTAAGTTCGTTTAGATATGAGAAACCATCTGTTAAGAATAACAGTTTCTTTGTCCAATTGCCAGTACATAAATCGGCAAAATTAGAAGCTTCCCAGACGAAGACAGTTTATCTCTATCCTTACCTCTTAATTCCTTATAAGAACTGTGCTCGTGAATGTCGTCTACGTCAGTGTGATGCAGTAAATTAGAACGATCAGCTCCCATTTCTAAGAACAACACTTCGAACAGCCGAATGTTGAAAGAAATGCCGATGGTGATGTTAATTATTTCAAAAACTTCCATTAGAACAACACTAAAGTAAATAAATATACCTTTGGAAGTCAAAACTTTAAGGTGAATAAAATATTGATTAAATGTAAATGTCGTCATATTCAAGCAAGTTACATCCAAATCTGATTCTATTTCGATGAAGTAATGAAGTTTGAGAGTCCAAGACAAATTGCATTTGTAGCTTCCGCAATGGGAAAACCCAGTTAATAAATTTTGTTAAGATACCGGCCGTCTCCCACTGAGGTAGAGTGACCCAAAAAAGAAGCGAATAATTTTTTTTACATTTAGTAATTTATACAGAAGGGTTATTAACCCCTTGCTCTTGGCATTTTATTCGGCTCTAACAACACGCATGGCTTATGGAGGAATGATTCTTATTCCACTTCCCCGTTTAGAATAATAATTCTAGTATTTCATCATATTGTATTACCACCAGAATGATTTACAACAGCAGAACGTCCTTCACTCTGCTGTCAAGAGAGGCCGGTAACCAATGGGGCTAGGGAGGCCGAGGTGCTCCCTGAGAACGCATAATATACAGTGAAGCTAAACATGCAAGTGAACCTCTAAGTGAGAGAATTCGTCGCTAGAATATAAGGCTAGACGACTGTATTGTTGTGTATAATTCTATGAACAATTAGCCAAGCTTCGCTCTTGTTTACTGTTTCACTCACCGTTCTTGAGAATATTAATAATTTTCTTCATAATTCACAACGCAAATTCTCTGACAACAATAACTTGTATAAGGTTGATGATGAAGTAATCCTTAACTCAATATCATTTTTTTTTTTGCTCTGGAAGCTCTTCTCCCATGAAAGAAATGGGTATTACTGTATAAGCCTTCCAGAGTCGCATGTGTCCTAAAGCCCAAATGGCCCTAAATGTATAAACAACTGATTAAAACATTTCTTTGGGAAATAAAGAAGCATTTACAGAACAAAAGAGAAATACATACAAAAAAGAGGGTCATTTTATTAACCAGTTTTAGAGAGATCAAATAGGAAGGAACAAGGAAAGCCAACAAAGAATATGTAAATAAGGTAGCGACTGAATCAAAGATCAATCAGGAGGAATGCTTTTATATATATAGGAATAAACTTAGGAAATGTATAGACCCACCTAAATGTAACTTGATTAGCTCACTGTTATTCAGTAACACTGCTTAAATAATAGAAGCACTGCACTAAAAATTTTATCCTAAATATTGCAGGACGAATCTTGCTAAAATACCGGTGAAAAATATTTCAGGATTAATACATTAGTAATACTAATGGAAAAAAAACATTTCTGTGTCTACTGCATGAAGAAATAGCAATTCTAAATATTGTTAAATAAAACCTGCAACAAGCTCAACACATATTATTCACGAAGTTTATGCAAGGTTTGTGTAATAACTGAATACTGAATCTGCTGAATATTGCAAGGTTAAATTAACAAAACTCACTGGGAGCAAGTTCAAGCGAATACACGGATCTTGCAGCCGAAAGGTACTGTATTTTGTCACAATTTACAGTGTTTACTTAAGTGGCGTGTAGAGTGTTGCATGATACTGCCTGAGGAACTCCAAGGGTCAGGTTGGCGGCTTCACGCATTCATTCTGGTCTTAAAGGACGTCTATCTTAAGGTGTCACTGAGACATCACGCCTCTGAATGATTTACGAACTCTGGGTAGTGGGTTGAAGAAACAGCTGAAGCTGTCAGAACCAGCTGAGACTGCTGGATGTCACAGAGACAGCTGGCAACAGCTAGGATTGCCGAGAACGACTGCCAGAGGGCTGGGCTTCGTTGTGCTGGTTTTCCGAAGTGGTTAAAATGGGTAATGAGGTTTAAAGCATATCGACTACACGAGGGTCAATAAAGCTGAATGTAATCTGATCACCACTACCCAAAAATACTTAACTCCCTCTAATAGAGATTAAAATAAACCTTGAGTATATATACACTAAGAGACATTGAATTAAGACACATGTGCATCATCTGGGTATCTTTATTGTAGACGTTTCGCCATCCAGTGGCTTTATCAATACAAATTATAGGACATAATTTGAAGACAGTAGAATTTGTATTTATAAAGCCACTGGATTGTGAAACGTCTACAATAAAGATACCCAGATGTTGCACATGTTTCTTAATTTCATCTTGTCGGTATTGTATACCATTCTTGTACAACTATGAAACATGCATCTCTCGATGTATATATCCTGGGGACGAGGCAATCACACCCAAGTTAATAGGTGCTTGGCAGAGGTGCACTAGGCTCATGGCTCGCATGGCTTCGACTTAGAGCGTAACTCCATTTATCCCCCCTCTGTGACCTAGTAATTACTGGTGGCTTATAACAGTTGGTGTAAGCGCTAATATTCCTTGAAGTCAGTCATAGAATAAGGCAGCTAAAATATACATTTACATTTGTGAAAAATATTAACGATTCTTTAAGGCGGTTATGTTTGAACATGAATCGATATGGTTGACTTTATACCTCAGCTTCAGGTTTCATTAAAGACGAGACATTTACATCTTAACCCTTGAATTTTCACTGGCTTACAGAATATCGCAGGCAAAACATTCGCAGCTGACTGATGAAATACGCACTAGCAAAGCCTGTTTTTAGCACATGAAGCAAACGATCTGAGGTAGCAACAGAGGTTTGTGGTGTGGTGGAGGTGAAGGAGGGAGGGATGATTGATGGTGATGATGATGATTGATGATGATGACTGATGAAGATGACAAAATTTTTGGGGGTCAGCATAACACTTATTCTGTCTAATATGCAGATTTTTCCTGCTGTTCGTTTCAGCTGAATCCTTAGTAACGAGAGAGAAAAAAAGAACGAACTATAGTCAAATGACCATCAATAATTTTTTTTACACAATCTTTATACCGGTTACAGATTTTGTCAATAAAAATATTTTCTCGCATCTGAGTCACTGCTAACGTTTGTTTTAGTCTGTTACCAGTCAAGGTAACGTTAGTTATGTACATAACTGTTTTAGTGAATGATCAGGCATAAGATCATCAACAGTGATAGAGTTGTGTTGTGTATGACAAATTTATTCACCAGTTAGCAGTCCCACCATAGATGTGACTTTGTAATTGTGTTAAGGCCACCCGGTTGTTTGTGTCTAGCATATAAATCACCAAGTCGAACAATGGGCACAGTGTACATACTGATTTGTATTTGAGGGGTCCAGATTTAGCTCCTGGTCCTGCCTTCCAAACTACTTTAATCAGAATCATCAATTTCTGTTTTCTTGGGCACTGTAATATCTGCTCTTGAAGTTGTGTTTTGAGTCTGCCTCTACCACTTCCTCATCCAAGTCATTGCACATTTCAACCACCCTGAAACTAAAGAAATAATTCCTATCGCCCTTATGGCTCATCTTCAACTTCCACATGTGGTTCCTTGATCCTTGCCCTCTTAATTCAGTCTGTAATTATCTTCCTTATCAGTTCTTAGGATTCTGTGTATTTTAATCATGTTTTCTTTTGTCCGTCTCTCCACCATGGTCGGCAGGTTCAGTTCCTTTGTTCCCTCCTCATAGTTCCTCCTCCTTCAATTTTGGCAAGGTTTTAGCTCCTTCCGAGTTTCTGCACTTGCCTGACCAGATGTAAGCTCTACGCTGCGGAAGCGTACTCACCGACTGGCCTAACATATGTCACCTAAAAAGTTCAACAGAATTATTCAAATTCATAGACATTGTTCTGATATTGGCTAATCATGCATGACATTGTATGGTTTATATGTATTTTTGGCGACAAGTTTGGTGTTTTATTTACCCTCATATCCTTTATACACTCATATTTTCAGTCTATCTCCGCCCATTCTTTACTCCATGTCCAGTCTGCCCTCACTTTCTCCAGTGGTCGTGACTTTGCATTGGTTCGGGTTAAACTCAAGAAGTTACTTGTTGGGCCTCATGTGTAGTCTGAGATCTTACTGTAGTTTAATGCTGTTTTCTCCTATTCTTCATTAGCTTTACATCGTCTTCAAACACTGACACGAAAAATTCACTCTCTTCTGGTAGATCGTTCAGGTGTATTATTAACAGTGACAGTCCTCATGCTGACCCATGCTGAACCTTATTCGTTACTCTCTTCTGTTCAAATGTCTCATACCTAACTGTTACTATCTGTCTTCTGTCATTTCAGTACTCCCTGACCCAGAGGAACAGTCATCCTTATAACCTTTCTGTTCCTCTTATTTCTGGATTAATCACTTGTGAGGTACTGTATCAAATACTTTCTTGCAACCCAAGAACTATAAAATTCTCCCAAACCTTTATTGTTCCTTTAGTGTAGAATTGTTATTGCACTCCAGGAAAAATTTAGGACAAGATTTTCCATTTTCAAATTCATGCTAATTTTCTGTAAAAAATCTTCTAATATCCTTTACCGTTATATTTTCTCCAGATCTTTTGACAATATGCACTTAGAAATATTGACCTATAACTAAGTGCATTTTGTCTGTCCCCCTTCATACATTGGCCACTTTATTGGGCACACTGGCTCGTAATGCAAATATCAAATCAGCCAATCACGTGGCAGCACCTCATAGCCTAAAAACATGCAGACATGGTCAAGATGTTTAGTTGTTCAGAATGAACATCAGAATGGGGAAGAAATGTGATTAAAGTGACTTTGACCATGGAATGATTTTTCGTGCCAGAATAATGCTGATCTCGGATTTTCACACACAACACTTTCTGGTGTTTACAAAGAATGATGTGAAAAAGAGCAAAACGTTAGCGGTAGTTCTGCGAGCAAAAACGCCTTGTTAATAAGAGAGATCAAGGGAGAATGGCCGGACTGGTTTAAGCTGACACGAAGGCGACAAGAGCGGTATGCAGATGAGTGTCTCTGAATGCACAACACTTCAAACCACCACACCGGATGTCATTCCTGCCAACTAAGAACAGGATTCTGAGGATACGGGGCACAGCTCATCAAAACTGGACATGCAGATTGTAGGGCCAGAAGTTGCTGTAAGTCTTTGGGATGTGGTGGAAAGGTAGATCGGCAGGAGGAATGTGAATCCAACAACTCTGCACGTTTTTGAATGCACGAGAGCAAAGAGAGGACTGAAGGGGTGTACCTAATAAAGTGAGCACTGAGTGCGTATATCTGATTAATGGAGAAGTTGGGAAGGTGTACATATATTTAGTAGTCAGTGTGGTTGGACTGGTAAGCCAGTGGAAGACCTCAGATGACCAAAAGCTCCAATGGCAAGTCATCATCTAAGACCTGCGTCAGAATACTCTAGTCATGTTTCCTGACGAACCTTAACTAGCCTAACCCAACCGTTAGTGAGGAATTTCCTGTGTGCATCCTAATGCCATGAAACTGGAATTCATCAAGTTTAGCGAATTTAATGATTGCTTGTGGTAGTGATTTCCTAATATTCCCAACACAGATATTTACTGGACTGAGGAAATGCATTTGTTTTTTTTTTGTAATATTGCCTGGGTTTGTCAATAACTGTTAAAGTTTCTTGCAAACAATATCAGTATCCTCTGTCACAGCCTTGTGATGGAGGCCAGATTATCATTTTCTGAAAGTTACAATGTTCCTTCCGA
The DNA here is from genome assembly GCF_038502225.1 of Cherax quadricarinatus. Lineage (NCBI taxonomy): Eukaryota > Metazoa > Arthropoda > Malacostraca > Decapoda > Parastacidae > Cherax > Cherax quadricarinatus. Next base: position 170,400 of record NW_027195259.1, read on the forward strand.
GTATCTTTTCTTCATTCTGTTTATATTACTTTAGTTATTTATTGTTCAACTTTTGTCTTTCATCACTTTAAATTCATTTAATCGGCTATATATTTACTTTACTAACAGTCTCATTATCATTTTCAGATCCATTTCTATTTTTGGCAACGTGATTACAACTTTTTATACTTTTCACTCCCTTTGGCTAATTAATACCATTGTCACTATCATATCCTAAACCTTCTTTCTGCTATTTTCCTAATAGGTTCATCATTTTTTCCTAACCTTTCATAATTTTTATGAGCTGTAACATTTTGGCCTTAAATGCAACTGAGACAGGGTTTGTTCCCATCCCTTCAAGGATTGACTTTCCCTTCTCACTGTACATGACATCATGAAGGAGAGTACAATGTTTTTAGGAGTGATATAAAAGAAAAATATAAAAATCATGGAAAAATATTTTCTTACCGAAAAACAGTGCATAATTCTGGCAACAGGTTGATGTAATTAGCTTGTTTCTCTCATATTTCTAAGAATGTTTTTCCAAAAATGTATTTTTTTTTTTGTTCTTGCTGTCATCAAAAAGACATGATGGCAATTCGTGATTTGTTTTTTCCCTCCAAAAATTATGATTTTTATGATTGTTTCTTTCCAAATACACAAAAATGCAACTTCTCTGAGGACTACACTCAAATTCAGGGAGTGACAATAACAGCTCAGTCGCCTGTGGGCTGTCAACATGTGTTGCGGTGTGCAACATACTGACATGTGGTGTGTCACGACCATAGACTTGTACAGAAAACATATGTATAGCTCAGGATTAAATTATCGACGTTATTTTCCAATTTTGGCGAAAAGTATTTATATTAGTGTCATGATTTTTATACATGTTATTGAATAACGATGGTTCTACTAGCATGTAAAGGGGATTTGCGATATTTTTTACCTCTTTGTTTTCATTGATTTTTTCTCCCAAAAAATCCTTAAAAAAAATAATAACCTTCAATATTTTTTATTATGCAATCTATTGACATTTTCGCTCAAAAGGGGTTAGTACCAAGATTATCTAGCCCTTTTCTTTCATCTGATGTCAACTAGAACATTGTAAGTCTTACCAATTTTGTAGAAAAGGGAGAGATTTATGCCCTATAGAATAGGGCACAATTTTTTTCTATATTTTAAGGCAAAAAATTCACTGCAAACACAGTGTGTAGGCTTCAAATGCTGCTTAAATCACTGTAAAATTTCATTGAAATTGGACAATAAATAAAAAAAATTATTTCGCTAGCACGCTTCTGAAGGTTCATGATCTCAGATGTTTCCCAGTTAAATACATTCCTAGTCATTGTGCTCCAGCTCTACGTTTGTCCTGGCCTATCAAAAACTCTAGTGAAAACATCCCCCCACACGTCCGAGGCAGGTTCATTAGGTGATTACCCGCATCCCCGAATAAGCTGCTGAGATCACTTTTCATGCGCACTGTTAGAGATTCTAGCAACATCTCGCAGGCCCCTGGATCTGGCAGTCGGAAAGAGTTATAGTAATAAGTCATTGTTTAGCAAGGAGAACTGCATTTTCATTGACTGTAAGAAAGCATTCAGCATACTATACCATAGAGAAGGATCTACTACGACATTAAAGAAAAGATGGAATAAAAATAAATTACTATTATTTTTGCTGTTATTATATTCAGAAACTTTATAGTATATTACTGTCACAGGCCCAATTATGTAATAATTATTTTTTTACCGATTTATTAACAAAACGGTGTGTTTAGTTGGTATAATAATGTTTTAGGCAGGAAGAGTAAAACAGAAACCTATATTCCTACCCTCCGCTCCTGCGACTATTGCCTGAATAAAACCTTTATCACTGTTACACTTCTACCACCACTACTAACTACTGTTACTATATTATTACCCCTCCGATTTTACCACTCCCGTCAGAAGATCCTCCTCTCGTATATGTTCTGGCTACCTTCCCTCCTCTTCTCTGTGTAACTTGTTAATGCTTCAAGTCGGACTGAAAAGTCGTCGTGAGTTTATTTCATAAGTGCGGATTGTTTGTGCATTGTTCCAGACACTGTACTGTGCCTCTTTATGCTTTTGGGAAAACACATATACCGTTCCTTATTATGAAAAGTGGCATGAAATTTATAGGAGACAGCAAGATAGTTGGAAGTCATGTGCTAGAAATTAGAGTAGTGTGCACCAGTGTGACGTCATCTTCTAGTTACCGCTTGTTCTATTTCCGAACAATTGTGTTGCAGGTTGACGGGGACACATTGATATTTTGATCAGCATGTGAGTGAACATCAGAAATACCGGCACCACCATCTACCTTTACTTCTACCACTGTTAATATTATTCCCCGGGTGACTTATTGTCAACTGTTTGTCCTGATGTTTTTGCTAAACTGACGTCATAAATCCACTGACTATAGTTTGCCCGTGCACAGAACATGGCTGAATCCAAGGTTTACAAAATGTTTGTAATTCCTTCGCACTTTCAGATTTTTTAGGTAGTTTGCTTAATTCTACCATAATTCTGTTTGCAATTAACCTTCAAAAACCTTTGTGCTGCATCACTAAGCCCGAAATATCAACCATTATGTGGCATTGTTGATTCACATTGAACTTTAAACGGTTGCTCGTGTTAGAGTGTAACTTATCTATTCAGTATCTTAAAATAATTAAATGAGATTCCGCAACTTCTGCTTCCTAAGAAGATAAAAAAGTGAGGTCCTTTAATTCTGTCGCTATTTGGTTTGTTTCTTAGTGATGGTACGAGTTTAGTTGCTGTTACCTCTTCCCTTTGACTAACTTGTTTTTTATATATATATATATAATTTAGAGGTCAAAACTGGATAGCATGTTCAAAATGCGGTGTTTTGTATTTGAAATTTCTAGCTATGAAACAATGCATTTTAATGACTTTCTTACTCATATACATTTCATAATTTTATGATTAACTCAAGGTTCCTTTTCTCTTGTTTGGGTCAAACTGTACTCTTGTTTGTGGAAATTAAATGGAGACGAAGGGTTTTTGGGACCTGACGAGCTGTTGGAGTGTTAGCAGGGTAATATTTTGTGAAGGGAATCAGGAATACCAGTTAGCCAGACTTGAATCCTGTACTTGGAAACCCATCTTCAACATTTGGACTCACAGTGGCAACCTCTCGTACATTATGGAAAGGACTGGTCAAGAACCGATCACTGACGAACTTCGTTCTTGACGTTTAGCCACTCGGACACTTTCATTCAATAACATTCGATGTTTCGAGGTATGAACGTTGTCTTTTATGCCATTGACCTTTAATTTAGCCAGCAGTTTTAGACGAGCTACCTTGATGAATGATTTTAGGACATCTAAAACGACTACATCTGTTGGGACTTTTTCATTCCAGTTTTTGTATATATTCTGAAAAAAACATGATTATTTACACGAGATCATTGTTGCTTTCCGGTTATTAGCTATATTCTGCAGATAGATAATTTATGTTAAGTGCTGAACTCATTCAGGTATACACAAATATAGTTACATAGATTATCATAAATAGCAGAATATGTGTAGAGAACCGAGGATAACCCAAAAAAGTCAAAGTGATTTATTTTCATTATTTCCATTCAATCCAAGACATGGTGGCGGCTCGATCCTCCGTCTGATCACCAGACAGTCGAACTTCTGATCTGTACTCGCCTAGATGCCGTAATGTTGTACAAAACGAGCTATTCTTTCCCTAACAACAGTCTTTATTTTGTATAAATGGGTTTGAAAATCATCTAGTTAATAATTCAGACACATGTGCAATATTTGGGAATATTTATTCTGGAAATGTTTCTCCAGCCAGTGGCTTCTTCAGTCCAATATAGAGAACGGTGAAAGATAATAAGTTTGAGGTATTCAGTCACTCAAGGTCTGATTACCTCATCTGTCACCGTTCTTTGCACTGGACTGAAGAAGCCAACGTTTAACAAAACATTTCCAGAATAGAGATTCCCAAATGTTGCATAAGTGTGTCTATTATCAGTCTCCATTTGTTTACTAAAATTAATGTTATACTGATTGAACAATATTACCGTGTGCAAACTTTCATTTTTTTTAGTAATGGGATAACTGCTAGTTTCCAGTCGTTTGACATCTTTCCTTCTTCCACTGTTTCCTTACCTATGTTAGTAGGTACATGACTTGGCATCTACATTATTTTATAATTCTAGCAAGCAGTTCGTCTAGTTCTCTCGATCTGTTAATTCAGCTTCTCTAAGTACAGCAATATATGCAATAATCTGTTAATTTAATATTTTGTTTTTCGAGATTCATGCCGTAAAAACAAATTTTGTAGCCTGAGACTGTTAGTTTCGTATTTAACTGTAAATATAGAGCTTAAACTATGAGTATCAGAGCCATGTCCATTTTATTATTTTTGTTATCCGTAGTTTAAGGGCCAATTAAAGGTCAGTTATCCTTACAATATTTAAATTGTTTCAAATTTCCGTTAACGTTTCTTATATTTTTTTTTTTTTTTGCTTTCACTTTTAGGCGTATATAATTTGCATGATCATCAAGGTCACCAAGTTAAATTTATTGAGGATGATTTAAACTACTCTTGTCATCCAATCTGTTTTTTTTTCCGTATTTTTAACGTATGATCTTCCTTGGTATATTATCCTTTCCATATTTAGAGTTTTTATTCTAAATTTGCCTTTACACTTCCTCAAGAGTGTTTGTATTAAATAATTCGATCAGTTTACAATAGTGACGTCCCGGCGCTTCTTATAAAAAAAATTGGTCTCAAAGTTTGTGTTTATGTTGTATTGATGTTGGGGTGAATTTTTCCTAATTTCTCTCTTACGTCGTCCTCTTCAAGAAGAAGGGGGAGGGGGGGGAGGAGGTCAGCTCTGTGAAGTGGTGAAGAGGCTTTTGATCTCTACTCATGGGTTAAAATTTTCTGGAGTTAGAACGCACAAAATTACTTTCACCAGATATTGTGTTGTCTCTGATACTCCAACTGAACCTGTATGGTTCCTGTATCCCTGAAAGTGATACGGTCAGATTTCTCGACCTCTGATTGCCGGCTGTTCTGGAAACCTCATATTACCTCCCTGAGAGCAACTTGCCATAACCAGCTAAGCATAATTAAAGCTTTCATTAATCTTTCTTGGTGGGGAGAGGCGGAGGGCGGGTTTCGGATCGACGAGCTCTCCTTCGGCTTCATTCTACCTTAATCCTATCGAAACTCGATTATGACAACTCTATAGATATATTCTGCGGCCTCTAGAGCAATTCTTTTTAAACCTGATTCCATCCAGCATCAGGGATTACGGTTATGTTTAGGTGCTTTTAGCATGATCGACCTGATGCCCATTGTCTCCGATATTTTGTCCGCTCTCCTGACCTTCACGAACCTTTTACATACGGTAGTATTATTATAATCATGGGGGAGCGCTAAACCCATAGGATTATGCAGCGCATGTGGGGGGATGTGGTAGGTATTCAGACTGAATTCAGGGAACCGGAGCACAGATCCAATTCGCTTGATTAAGAGTCTCTCACCAACATCAAGGAACCTCCCTTTTCTCTTTTCCCTTAGGAGATTTCGAGGGGTCAAGTCTCTTCTTTTCCACTGCCATGCAAGAAAGCTCCCTTTTTCTTAACCACTTCCAGTTTCATTGTCATGCCGTTCACACTGATGGTTCAAAAACCTCTGACGGTGTCGCGTTTGCAGCAGTATTCCCGGACAGTGTTGTACGTGGTCATTTATTAGACTCAGCTTGCATTTTTACAGTTGAACTCTATGCATTTCTCGTTGCGATTATCCGTATCGCACCCATGCCTGCCTCAACATTTGTAATTTCAGACTCCTTTTAGGCTATCAGAAAATTTATTTCGCCTCGTCCCCTATCTCTTCGTATACAACTTTGGTTGCGCCGCATCTCTAGCAGAAATAAATTGTTTTCTGCTGGGTCCCTGGTCACATTGATGATCAGGACAACAAACAGGTGGACTGTACTGCGCGGTCAGCTGTACATGACCTTCCAGTTTCATATAGGGGTATTCCATTCGCAGCCGTTGGCAGCAACGTTAGTCTGATTTGATAAAGCCAAGTTTAAGTTTCTGGCCTTCTTATCATCGATGTCGATGTCGTGGTTGGGACACACATCTCACTCATGGGTATCTCATGGAGAGGCGCCCAGTTCCACTCTGATAGAATTGTCAGGTTCCAATTTCGGTTTGCCATATTCTATTGAGGCTGTCCAGGCTATCAACAAGCACGCAGAATTTACTTCCGACGTCGTCACCGCTCTAACATTTACTTTATCTTCCCTTCTCGCTGACGGCCCCACCTTTCACACAGACTCCCTCTTTGACGTTTTGACAGAAACAGTTTTATTACTGAAACGTTGATGGTACTTCCTTTAGTACTCCTCACAGCTCTTTGTATCTACCTCTGTTATCCTCTCCACCCTCAATAGTCACTAATTAAGCAAGCATACCCTGCTCTGCAATACTGTATGACTCTTGTGGGTTTAGCGCTTAGTTTTTATTATAATAATCTACCCTGTATGATCCAGTCATGTGGGCGAGTTTGGTAGCTTCCTGGTCCCCTAATAGATTGTTCTGCATATTAAATGCATTAAATTCACTATTATTGCCTTTATAATGCGTGTTATGACTTTCATATCGTCATACAGAAGAGTTTTTTCTGACTTTCTGGGGATCGATACACAACACAGTATTTCTTTTTTCGTTCTCATTGAATATCGACACGTACCGAGTCATGTGCTTTTTCATCACTGTTTTGAATTTTAAACGCATGAATTCCACGGCTAAAATACAACCCTCACCTTTATTTAAACGTGTGTAAGCTTAATTGAAAATACTGTATCTAGATAAAGCAATTTCTGCTGTCAAGCGACCTAAATTAAACCAAGATACAGCCTGAACTAAGATAATATCTAGATGCTTTGATGCAACGAATGCGGATAATTCGTCCCCCTGTTTGGTGGAATATATTACAAACATTCACGTAAAAAACTTTTAATTCATCCCGCTAGACTTTCAGCTCAACTGTATTATTTACTATAAATTCCTGATCTCACTAGTTACCTGAGTCAGTGTGACATGCTGTCACAGTAATTGTGCGTTTTGGTCTAGTGATGTCACCGTGTAGTGTGTGATTGATGTCACAGTGGTTGCGTATAATTGTTTCTGCGATGCCACAGTCTGCAGTGAATCCAATGTTACATTGGTTATAAGTAGCTAGTTCAGTGATGTCAATTTGTATTGACGTCAAAATGGTTGTGTGTAGTGGGTCATGGTTGTGTTTAGTTTGTCTAGCTAAGTGGATGTGTGTAGTGTGTCTGGGAATGCCACAGTGGTTGTGTGTAGTGGGTTAGTGTTTGTAGTTGTTTAGAGATGTCACACAGGTTGTAAGAATACCTTTGATATACCTTTGAAGAGTTTCGAGAGTGAATCTACTCTCTGAGCCCAGCCATAGGCCAGGCTCGTAGCTGTTACTTTGTCAGAAGGTGTGCAGCGGATCTCGTTATCTTTAATAAGTTTCAAAAATTTTCCTTTTTCCCCAGCCCGGCCCTAGGCAAGGCTTGTCTGGTGCTTGCCTGGTCAACCAGGATGCTGCTGTTGGCGGCCTGCTAGCCATCACAGCCTGGTTTATCCAGAAAGAACACTGCAACAGGCCTGCTGGCGAATTCTAGACAGGTCCAATTCACACTAATCCAGGAAAAAAATAGGAAAAAAATATGTAACAGGAAAAAAAAGTCACAGAAAAGATCACGGAAGAAAAAGTCACAGAAAAAAAAATATAGTCCGAAAGTTTGGTGTGAAGTTATGTTTAGGTGAACTGTAACACAATCTTCCTGTATAATTTAGAGAGGTCGAGCTTTGGTTAATTATACATAACACTGCTCTTTTGTATTGTCTGTTATTAACCTAAAAGAGGACACAGCCTTAACACTGGAAGACTCTGTTTAGGATCATCGGTATTTGTTTTTTAATGAAAAATATTTTTCACACTCACAGCCATGGATATTATCGGCATTAATAAGCGTGGTTCAAAAATTTGCTACAACACGAACATGAATACCAAACACGTCACTTACAAAACCATGATTTGGTGGAAGCGTCTTCAGATATCTACTGGATGCTGCAGGTGCAGTATGACGCCACTCCACAAAGAGAAAATCCAGAGATAGTCCAGCCTCATAACCATGCCCCTGATCAGTCCCAAATTTATTTTGTAAAAATTTGAAACTAGATGAAAGACCCAGCTGTCAACACTGAAGGCGTGCTAGCTTAGATCTATAGTCATGGTGTAAGTCAGTGCAATGATGACTTACGTACACTCATAATCTCTCTTATTTGCAAACAAACTCTTATACCAACGGCCGACTCCATCTGCACCAAATCTGTTTAAATATCTAGGCAATATTTCTAGAGTTTACTCAGACAATTGACCCCAGTTGCAAGGACTTTTTATTCTAGGATAACTGACCAAATGTAAACAACCACATTCTAGCATTTGGCACCAGTGATGCCTTAGACACCTTGCTAATTCCGATACTCTGTATATATATGGATTGTAACTTTGCTATGGCTCCAAACATATTCGAACAGTTCTGAATCATCCGCGTACCTTTCCCTAATATAATTATTACTTCAATGCACGATCATCGAAACAAGACTCGTGCCACTGACGAAGACTTTTTTCAGGCTATAGTTGATAAATGTGCAGACCTGAACTATGGTATCAATGTGCAAATTGTGATAACTATAACGATAATGTAATAAGAGCTATTCGTGCAGTGTTTGGCCGGGACGTGGAGTGCCAAGGTTGTTACTACCATTTTGCGAAGTCGTCTTCGTGAAAGAACCAGGAAGTGTGACTCGCAAAACACTATAATATTAATGCTGAGTTTCCTTTGCTTTGTAGCGTGACTGATGTTTTAGTTTTTTATCTCTAGAAGACGTAGATGAAGATATACCTCAAAACTAACATTCCACAAATTCTACCAGAAGCCGAAGAGTTCTTTGTGTGCTTTGATCACATTTATGTTAGCGACATCTAACAACAGATTCAGCAGTCTGTTGTCAAGCGCATTGATGCACTGATACATTTGAGACTGCTTAGTGTCCCACCTATGTTTGGCCCTCACATATGGAGTGACACTATCAACAACAATCCTTTTTAAACATCAGTGATGGGTGGAATAACAAGTTCTTCAGCCTAATAGGTCACTACCATCCCTCACTCTGGAGTGTCATTCATTGGTTACAGAGTGAGGAAGAGGAAGTGAACAAAATTTTTCAACAGAGTCAGTTGGCAACCCAACTAAAAAAAAGAATAAAAATGGTGGTCGGCACTAGGCGCATTATAATCTTCGGGGAGCACTAAAGGCCGCAGGCCGCCGTGTCTGAGCCTAAATACACCAAAAAATCGAAAAAATATGAAAAATGAGTTAATCTTACCAAAAAATAGAGCAAAGATCTGGCAACATTTTGGTGTGCGCCTCGTCTCTGTACGATAATTACATATAAAGCTATCGTAATTATAACAATGGCAACTACGTCATCAGCATGACGCGGCCCAGCTGACCATAACAATAACACGTGCTCCAGCGCGACTCGCTTCATAAAACAGTATCACAGGTATTTTTTTCCTTTTTTTTTTTTGGTGTATTTTTTAGCTAGATCTTCTAAATAGTAACTGGCAACATCAGGTTAGCTGTGAGAAGGAGCTGCTCACACCATATCAAGTCAGTGCCGACTGGAAGTCTGAAGGGAGAGGGGGTGTGTCACTTTGTCTGACAGCTGACTACCCTTGGGACGTTACTTTTTGCCTTTCATTGTATACATTTTTGGTACACAATGCCTGCAAAGAAGAAACAGTTTGCCAAGAACATTAGCAGCAAGAGGAAAAGGCACATAGAAGCAATGATAAGGTCTATACAAGCAAAGAGAGCAGCAGCTGCTGTGGTTGGTGACGCCGCCACGATGCTAGTACCACCATACTCCTCTCAAGACCTGTCCTTGTTCACTGCTACTGAACTATTGGATATTTCACGTTCAGAAACAAGGAAGACAAAATATAGGAGCCCCGCAAATATGCCCACCTCCACCACGGCTGCTACTACCACAACTACTACCTCCACTGCTGCTACTACCTATACTACCTCCACTGCTGCTACTACCTATACTACCTCCACTGCTGCTACTACCACAACTACTACCTCCACTGCTACTACTACCACAACTACTACAGCGTTGTATAAAAGGCAGAACGCAAAACTGTAATGAAAGTCTTCTATTGTCCATGGGGAAGTGGAAAAGAATCTTTCCTCCGTAAGCCATGCGTGTCGTATGAGGCGACTAAAATGCCGGGAGCAATGGGCTAGTAACCCCTTCTCCTGTATACAATTACTAAAAAAGAGAAGAAGAAAAACTTTATAAAACTGGGTTGCTTAAATGTGCGTGGATGTAGTGCGGATGACAAGAAACAGATGATTGCTGATGTTATGAATGAAAAGAAGTTGGATGTCCTGGCCCTAAGCGAAACAAAGCTGAAGGGGGTAGGAGAGTTTCAGTGGGGGGAAATAAATGGGATTAAATCTGGAGTATCTGAGAGAGTTAGAGCAAAGGAAGGGGTAGCAGTAATGTTAAATGATCAGTTATGGAAGGAGAAAAGAGAATATGAATGTGTAAATTCAAGAATTATGTGGATTAAAGTAAAGGTTGGATGCGAGAAGTGGGTCATAATAAGCGTGTATGCACCTGGAGAAGAGAGGAATGCAGAGGAGAGAGAGAGATTTTGGGAGATGTTAAGTGAATGTATAGGAGCCTTTGAACCAAGTGAGAGAGTAATTGTGGTAGGGGACTTGAATGCTAAAGTAGGAGAAACTTTTAGAGAGGGTGTGGTAGGTAAGTTTGGGGTGCCAGGTGTAAATGATAATGGGAGCCCTTTGATTGAACTTTGTATAGAAAGGGGTTTAGTTATAGGTAATACATATTTTAAGAAAAAGAGGATAAATAAGTATACACGATATGATGTAGGGCGAAATGACAGTAGTTTGTTGGATTATGTATTGGTAGATAAAAGACTGTTGAGTAGACTTCAGGATGTACATGTTTATAGAGGGGCCACAGATATATCAGATCACTTTCTAGTTGTAGCTACACTGAGAGTAAAAGGTAGATGGGATACAAGGAGAATAGAAGCATCAGGGAAGAGAGAGGTGAAGGTTTATAAACTAAAAGAGGAGGCAGTTAGGGTAAGATATAAACAGCTATTGGAGGATAGATGGGCTAATGAGAGCATAGGCAATGGGGTCGAAGAGGTATGGGGTAGGTTTAAAAATGTAGTGTTAGAGTGTTCAGCAGAAGTTTGTGGTTACAGGAAAGTGGGTGCAGGAGGGAAGAGGAGCGATTGGTGGAATGATGATGTAAAGAGAGTAGTAAGGGAGAAAAAGTTAGCATATGAGAAGTTTTTACAAAGTAGAAGTGATGCAAGGAGGGAAGAGTATATGGAGAAAAAGAGAGAAGTTAAGAGAGTGGTGAAGCAATGTAAAAGGAGAGCAAATGAGAGAGTGGGTGAGATGTTATCAACAAATTTTGTTGAAAATAAGAAAAAGTTTTGGAGTGAGATTAACAAGTTAAGAAAGCCTAGAGAACAAATGGATTTGTCAGTTAAAAATAGGAGAGGAGAGTTATTAAATGGAGAGTTAGAGGTATTGGGAAGATGGAAGGAATATTTTGAGGAATTGTTAAATGTTGATGAAGATAGGGAAGCTGTGATTTCGTGTATAGGGCAAGGAGGAATAACATCTTGTAGGAGTGAGGAAGAGCCAGTTGTGAGTGTGGGGGAAGTTCGTGAGGCAGTAGGTAAAATGAAAGGGGGTAAGGCAGCCGGGATTGATGGGATAAAGATAGAAATGTTAAAAGCAGGTGGGGATATAGTTTTGGAGTGGTTGGTGCAATTATTTAATAAATGTATGGAAGAGGGTAAGGTACCTAGGGATTGGCAGAGAGCATGCATAGTTCCTTTGTATAAAGGCAAAGGGGATAAAAGAGAGTGCAAAAATTATAGGGGGATAAGTCTGTTGAGTGTACCTGGTAAAGTGTATGGTAGAGTTATAATTGAAAGAATTAAGAGTAAGACGGAGAATAGGATAGCAGATGAACAAGGAGGCTTTAGGAAAGGTAGGGGGTGTGTGGACCAGGTGTTTACAGTGAAACATATAAGTGAACAGTATTTAGATAAGGCTAAAGAGGTCTTTGTGGCATTTATGGATTTGGAAAAGGCGTATGACAGGGTGGATAGGGGGGCAATGTGGCAGATGTTGCAAGTGTATGGTGTAGGAGGTAGGTTACTGAAAGCAGTGAAGAGTTTTTACGAGGATAGTGAGGCTCAAGTTAGAGTATGTAGGAAAGAAGGAAATTTTTTCCCAGTAAAAGTAGGCCTTAGACAAGGATGTGTGATGTCACCGTGGTTGTTTAATATATTTATAGATGGGGTTGTAAGAGAAGTAAATGCGAGGGTCTTGGCAAGAGGTGTGGAGTTAAAAGATAAAGAATCACACACAAAGTGGGAGTTGTCACAGCTGCTCTTTGCTGATGACACTGTGCTCTTGGGAGATTCTGAAGAGAAGTTGCAGAGATTGGTGGATGAATTTGGTAGGGTGTGCAAAAGAAGAAAATTAAAGGTGAATACAGGAAAGAGTAAGGTTATGAGGATAACAAAAAGATTAGGTGATGAAAGATTGAATATCAGATTGGAGGGAGAGAGTATGGAGGAGGTGAACGTATTCAGATATTTGGGAGTGGACGTGTCAGCGGATGGGTCTATGAAAGATGAGGTGAATCATAGAATTGATGAGGGAAAAAGAGTGAGTGGTGCACTTAGGAGTCTGTGGAGACAAAGAACTTTGTCCTTGGAGGCAAAGAGGGGAATGTATGAGAGTATAGTTTTACCAACGCTCTTATATGGGTGTGAAGCGTGGGTGATGAATGTTGCAGCGAGGAGAAGGCTGGAGGCAGTGGAGATGTCATGTCTGAGGGCAATGTGTGGTGTGAATATAATGCAGAGAATTCGTAGTTTGGAAGTTAGGAGGAGGTGCGGGATTACCAAAACTGTTGTCCAGAGGGCTGAGGAAGGGTTGTTGAGGTGGTTCGGACATGTAGAGAGAATGGAGCGAAACAGAATGACTTCAAGAGTGTATCAGTCTGTAGTGGAAGGAAGGCGGGGTAGGGGTCGGCCTAGGAAGGGTTGGAGGGAGGGGGTAAAGGAGGTTTTGTGTGCGAGGGGCTTGGACTTCCAGCAGGCATGCGTGAGCGTGTTTGATAGGAGTGAATGGAGACAAATGGTTTTTAATACTTGACGTGCTGTTGGAGTGTGAGCAAAGTAACATTTATGAAGGGATTCAGGGAAACCGGCAGGCCGGACTTGAGTCCTGGAGATGGGAAGTACAGTGCCTGCACTCTGAAGGAGGGGTGTTAATGTTGCAGTTTAAAAACTGTAGTGTAAAGCACCCTTCTGGCAAGACAGTGATGGAGTGAATGATGGTGAAAGTTTTTCTTTTTCGGGCCACCCTGCCTTGGTGGGAATCGGCCGGTGTGATAATAAAAAAAAAAAAAAAAAAAAATCAAACCAAGAGGCATGCTGATTTCGCAGTCAGCCATGCTGTTGCTGACTACAATAGTGGATATGTGAGGAGCTGTCTGGACACAGCACTGGGCTACAACCATTCAGCAGTGACTCAAAAACAACTTGAATTAATGGAGAAGAACATGAAGGAACAACGGAAGCAAAGAGGAATGAAGAGGAAAAGGGAGCTGGACACGTCCTACGAGCCTGGAGGACATTAGATAATCATGTGTCCACCTACATCCAGTCATAGGTACGTAATTATTAGTGTTTTTTTTGGTATATTTTTATATTGGTATGTGTATAAATATCATATATGGGTGCAATTACATGTATCTGTACATAATCACTGGGAATAATCACTGGGAATAAGATTTTGAGAATTCATTTCTTTCTTTTCAGATTGATTGGGATGGATTTTTATGATTGGCCGGCCACCAGAGAACTTCAGGACAAAGGGATCTTCATGAAACTTCAGGAATAATGTCTATATAACCAGTTCTACTCTCAATAAACGTATAAAGGCACTATGAGTATTTTTACCCACTGTATAGTAATGTTCAATGTATTTGTTGATTTTTTTCAAAAGTGCATTTATTTGTATTTTTCTGAGGTAAAACCATTATTTATGAACCGATCATTCTGAATTTTACAAAAGTTGTTCAGGGGAGCCTGTTTGACTTTCTAATGGAGTTGTCCCCTCAAGGAAGGTTCCTTGATGTTGGTGAGGGGCTCTTGATTTAGGGAATTGGATCTGTGCTCCAGTTCCCCGAATTAAGCCTGAATGCCTTCCACATCCCCCTCCCTAGGCGCTGTATAATCCTCTGGGTTTATCGCTTCCCCCTTGATTATAATAATAATAATAATGGAGTTGTCTTGAGTAATAATACCTTCAATTTTGCATAAATTGATGTAAAGTGCAAAAAAAAAATTTAAATAAAGTCAAGACATAATAATATTTTTTTTGGGTACCATAAAACATGTTATTGCATTATTTGTATCCATTAGAAAGTCAATTTGGCATTACTTTATCATTTGTGATTATCAACAATGATTTCGAGATTGCCAATATTGACTTACGTTGCTATAAGTGTTGCCATGTCCAATTTTTCACATTTTTATTTTTTATAACTTTATTTATTGGACGATCTTGATGCAACTTTCACCACATGAGGCTCAATATGCCTAAAGTCTCTGGTAAAAAAATCAACGAAATCGAGCAAAGGAAAAAAAAAAAAATTTAGGCTGCCTGTCACCTAAACCCGTAGGATTATACAGGGGGGATGGGAGACATTCAGGCTTAATTCAGGGAACTGGGGCACAGATCTAATTCCCTAGACCAAGAGCCCCTCACCAGCGTCAAGGAATCTCCTTTGAGGGGGGCACTACGTGCAGTTACAAGAACGCCTTCGCAACTTGTGTGTTGATCTATGACTGGGCTACGAGACTGGCAAAATTTCTTCCTAGTGCTGGTTGATTATAATCAAAACTAAGCACTATGCCAAGGTGTTGGTTGGAATAGTCTTCTTAAAGAAATCATCAATATTAAAAACACAGTAAACATGTACATATTATTCAGCGATATTATGCGTTTACAGTCTGTAAATAATTTACTGACTTCGATGAGTATGTTGTCGATATGCAAATGTTTATTTTTAATTTGACAGCTCACTGTATTCTAACAAAATGTGACTCTTTCGTGCAACATATTTTCCTGTGACTTTTTCCGATGACCTCTCCCACCCACACCCAGTCGTGTATCTAACCTATTTTTAAAGCTACACAAAGTTTTTGCTTCAATGACACTAGTCAGGAGTTTGCTCATATCATCCACAAGTGCCAATAATGTGATATTTTATTTTGGCAACGTTTTGCTTTCCAGAAGTTTTGCCAAGCTGGAGAAAGTTCTGTAATATCACAGATGTGGGTAATGCATCCTGTGATGTCACAGTAGTCTGTAGTGATACCCATGGAATAATACATATACATGTGGAAGTGGACAGCAGGGATGCTTGGGGGATGAGGGTGGGGGAGTAGTGAGCGGCAGAACTTGTAATTGGTGGGACACTAAACGGCAACACCCTTGGTCAGGAAGTCAGTGGGCCAAGGCTGGGATGAGGGGAGGGGATCAGGGATTGGGGGCGGAGGGAGTGGCCCTGTGTGTTCGCTCAAGATGCACATCACTGACTAACTTTTGCTAATTGTTATACACTTTTTGTTCCATTTAGAAAAAACCCTCGCCATTTGGCACACTAATCACCATGCTCACACTATTAACCGAGGTGTTCTTCTGT
Organism: Cherax quadricarinatus; assembly: GCF_038502225.1. Taxonomy (NCBI): domain Eukaryota; kingdom Metazoa; phylum Arthropoda; class Malacostraca; order Decapoda; family Parastacidae; genus Cherax; species Cherax quadricarinatus. The sequence goes on from NW_027195259.1 coordinate 186,329, forward strand.
TCACCATCCAATGACGGTGTTGGAGAACAGAAGAACACCTCGGTTAATAGTGTGAGCATGGTGATTAGTGGACTTGTCAGCGGATGGGTCTATGAAAAATGAGGTGAATCATAGAATTGATGAGGGGAAAAGGGTGAATGGTGCACTTAGTAGTCTCTGGAGACAAAGAACTTTGTCCTTGGAGGCAAAGAGGGGAATGTATGAGAGTATAGTTTTACCAACGCTCTTATATGGGTGTGAAGCATGGGTGATGAATGTTGCAGCGAGGAGAAGGCTGGAGGCAGTGGAGATGTAATGTCTGAGGTCAATGTGTGGTGTGAATATAATGCAGAGAATTCGTAGTTTGGAAGTTAGGAGGAGGTGCGGGACTACCAAAACTGTTGTCCAGAGGGCTGAGGAAGGGTTGTTGAGGTGGTTCGATCATGTAGAGAGAATGGAGCGAAACAGAATGACTTCAAGAGTGTATCAGTCTGTAGTGGAAGGAATGCGGGGTAGGGGTCGGCCTAGGAAAGGTTGGAGGGAGGGGGTAAAGGAGGTTTTGTGTGCGAGGGGCTTGGACTTCCAGCAGGCATGCGTGAGCGTGTTTGATAGGAGTGAATGGAGACAAATGGTTTTTAATACTTGACGTGCTGTTGGAGTGTGAGCAAAGTAACATTTATGAAGGGGTTCAGGGAAACCGGCAGGCCTGACTTGAGTCCTGGAGATGGGAAGTACAGTGCCTGCACTCTGAAGGAGGGGTGTTAATGTTGCAGTTTAAAAACTGTAGTGTAAAGCACCCTTCTGGCAAGACAGTGATGGAGTGAATGATGGTGAAAGTTTTTCTTTTTCGGGCCACCCTGCCTTGGTGGGAATCGGCCAGTGTGATAATTAAAAAAAAATATATATACTAATTCTAGGAAGTAGGGTGGTAGACAGCAACCGCCCAGGGAGGTACTACCCTCCTGCCAAGTGAGTGTAAAACTGAAGCCTGTAATTGTTTTACACGATGGTAGGATTGCTGGTGTCTTTTTTTTTCTGTCTCATGAACATGCAAGATTTCAGGTATATCTTGTTACTTCTACTTACTTATGTCACACTACACATACATGTACAAGCATATATATACACACACCCCTTTGGGTTTTCTTCTATTTTCTTTCTAGTTCTTATTCTTGTTTATTTCCTCTTACCTCCATGGGGAATTGGAACAGAATTCTTCCTCTGTAAGCCATGCATGTTGTAAGAGGCGTCTAAAATGCCGGGAGTAAGGGGCTAGTAACCCCTTCTCCTGTATATATTACTAAATGTAAAAGGAGAAACTTTCGTTTTTCCTTTTGGGCCACCCCGCCTTGGTGGGATACGGCCGATTTGTTGAAAGAAGAAAGATATATACTAATCTCTGGCTAAAGGAGACTCGAACCTACGAACCTTGGAACAAGGTACGCAGTGCTTTACCAACCTAGCTACACTGGTCCAATACCTTGGCGCCTAGCTCACGCTAGACGTTGGTCCAAGGCAGACAGCTTTCCAGCTTTCAAGCATTGTTATAATCTCTAGTAGGCTGATGCATGCAGGGGATGAGATGAAAAGCTGTAAGCCTTCTCCCTGAAAGCTGGCTGCTTTGGATCAACGTCTAGCGTGAGCTAGGCGCCAAGGTACTGGACCATTGTAGCTAGGTTGATAAAGCACTGCGTACCTTGTTGCAAGGTTCGTAGGTTCGAGCCTCCTTCAGCCAGAGATCAGTGTTTGTGAATATTTCGTCTGCTCTTGCGAATTCCTAGCATATATATATATATATATATATATATATATATATATATATATATATATATATGTGTGTGTGTGTGTCGTGCCGAATAGATAAACTTGATCAATTAGCAAGAACTCATTTAAGATTAAGTCCTTCCTAAAATTTTCTTATACGCTTAAAGATATATTTTTTCATTTGTTTTAATATAAAAATCTAATAATTTTGTACTAAAAGAACCTTAGAAAACTTATCTAACCTTATTATAACAAGCGAAATATAATTTAGTCTAATCCAACGAAATATATTTTAGATAAGTTTACAATAATTCTATATTTTGTGTAGGCTTTATTCAAAGGCAAAATACATTTGACAAAAATACAATAGAGAATAGAACAACACAGATAACATCCCAGAGCTACATCTTGAGTACGTCGTCTAGCTCCCCGGCGGTGGACCGCGTGCCCAGAATGCTGCACACATTTTTCCCTCTGCATCGCAACACTGAATCTCTGAAAGAGGAAGCTGACCGCCGTGTGATTCTTGGTTTCCATGATAAGTTTATCACCCAGCTCTTTCAGGAGCTTTAGAGCACACTTGCCCCATGCTCCAAGGGTCTGCAACCTTAGTGGGATGAAGTTATAGCTAGGGGAAAGGCCTTTATATTTACGGGTCTTCTGGGACTCCTTGTGGCTAGCAGCTCCACCCTCTTCAGCTACCGGACTATGTCAAGTAGGTATCTGCCAATGTGGCGGCACAGGTGTAGTTCCAGGCAATCTGCTTAACATCCTTCCAGGGTAGCATATTTTTTTTTTTATTTTTTATTATCACACTGGCCGATTCCCACCAAGGCAGGGTGGCCCGAAAAAGAAAAACTTTCACCATCATTCACTCCATCACTGTCTTGCCAGAAGGGTGCTTTACACTACAGTTTTTAAACTGCAACATTAACACCCCTCCTTCAGAGTGCAGGCACTGTACTTCCCATCTCCAGGACTCAAGTCCGGCCTGCCGGTTTCCCTGAATCCCTTCATAAATGTTACTTTGCTCACACTCCAACAGCACGTCAAGTATTAAAAACCATTTGTCTCCATTCACTCCTATCAAACACGCTCACACATGCCTGCTGGAAGTCCAAGCCCCTCGCACACAAAACCTCCTTTACCCCCTCCCTCCAACCCTTCCTAGGCCGACCCCTACCCCGCCTTCCTTCCACTACAGACTGATACACTCTTGAAGTCATTCTGTTTCGCTCCATTCTCTCTACATGTCCGAACCACCTCAACAACCCTTCCTCAGCCCTCTGGACAACAGTTTTGGTAATCCCACACCTCCTCCTAACTTCCAAACTACGAATTCTCTGCATTATATTCACACCACACATTGCCCTCAGACACGACATCTCCACTGCCTCCAGCCTTCTCCTCGCTGCAACATTCATCACCCACGCTTCACACCCATATAAGAGCGTTGGTAAAACTATACTCTCATACATTCCCCTCTTTGCCTCCAAGGACAAAGTTCTTTGTCTCCACAGACTCCTAAGTGCACCACTCACTCTTTTTCCCTCATCAATTCTATGATTCACCTCATCTTTCATAGACCCATCCGCTGACACGTCCACTCCCAAATATCTGAATACGTTCACCTCCTCCATACTCTCTCCCTCCAATCTGATATTCAATCTTTCATCACCTAATCTTTTTGTTATCCTCATAACCTTACTCTTTCCTGTATTCACCTTTAATTTTCTTCTTTTGCACACCCTACCAAATTCATCCACCAATCTCTGCAACTTCTCTTCAGAATCTCCCAAGAGCACAGTGTCATCAGCAAAGAGCAGCTGTGACAACTCCCACTTTGTGTGTGATTCTTTATCTTTTAACTCCACGCCTCTTGCCAAGACCCTCGCATTTACTTCTCTTACAACCCCATCTATAAATATA
>NW_027195259.1:197500-235000 GCF_038502225.1 Cherax quadricarinatus
TTTACATAGTCAACAAAATACAATGAGATAAAGTGATCACAATCTTGAAAGTGACTTACATTGTATTCTGTTACTTGTTGATTAGTACTGTTGGACTGTATCACTCAACATATTTATTGAAATCAGAAAGCAAAAATGAAAATACCCAGTGTCATGAGTTACATGGAGCACAACATTAGCAAGGTGATATATATATATATATATATATATATATATATATATATATATATATATATATATATATATATATATATATATATATATATATATATGTCGTGCCGAATATGTAAAACTGGTCAATTAGCAAGAACTCATTTAAAATTAAGTCCTTTCTAAAATTTTCTCTTATGCGTTTAAAGATATATTTTTTTCATTAATGTTGATGTTAAAATTTATAATTTTACACCAAAAGGAACTTAGAAAACTTACATAACCTTATCATAACAAGAACAATTTATTTTAGCCTAACCCAACTAAATATATTTTAGATTTGTTTACAGTAATTTAATACTAAACAAACACAGTGAAATATTTTTTTTTCGTTAGGTTCAGAATGATTTTGGCGAAATTATTGCATACACAAATTTTCACTTGTCCTATATGGCAAGATGAGCGTTGCTATTTAAGCCAAGATGGCAAGTTCTGCCTATTCGGCACGACATATATATATATATATATATATATATATATATATATATATATATATATATATATATATATATATATATATATATATATAATCATTTACCAAACTGCGGCAGGCCAGGATTCGACCCCACGACAGTGTCCCGCCTGAAGAGACAACACAACGTACGTGTCACCCTCTTCTCCTTTCTAAAATTTACTTTCATATTTTTAAAGATATATATTCTTTTTATATGTGTTAATGCAAAAATTCATGATTTTGAACCCAAAAGAACCTTAAAAACTAAAATAATACCGACGTGATAGAAAAAGAGAGACATGAATACAGCAAAATGCGATCTTATCTGGCAACGTTTCGCCCACAAAGTTGGCTCTAACATCTAAGATGACGGAATTATTTTGTCTTTGTTTTCTAAAATTTCCAGTTTCAGCACCATATAACCTCTCCATTGAATTGATAAAGTCACTGGTTGGCGAAACGTCTTCAAAATAAAGAAATCCAGGTGTTGCACATATGTCATATTCATCAAAACCCGCATGTTGCACATATGTTATAATCATCAAAATCAAGGTGTTGCACATATGATATTCATCAGCTTGTAGGTATTATAAACAAATACTACTACCATACTTGTGTGACACATCAATACTATGGGATCTTGGTACAAAGCTGCCTCCCTCAGCCTGCTTGTTAACCTGTGGCGCAATACTTGGCTATTACTCACTTTCCTACTTCCACTTGAGGTTCAGCCCATTGTGACGATACCTTCAACTGCTGCATTTCCTCTACTTCATGTATAAGCGAGCATCTTCCTGCCAACACTTCAGAGTCATCAAGAATACGGTGATGAATATCTTTATCTACAGTGAGGGACTGATTACCTCCTCTCCTACTGTCCCCAGTTTCAACACCGTCAAATAGCCTCTATATTGTATTCAAGTCAATGGATGGCGAATCGTCTTGAAAATAAAGATACCACGTTTTGAACATACTGCATTTTTCCGGCATACAAGGCGCACAAGCATATGTTTCAAATAAGTTATAACATTAAATTGTAAACAACTGCTAAAGAGTAACCCAGAGCCTTCCCTTGACCTGACGTTGAGCATATAAGGCGCAGGGTGATTTTCCAAGACTTTTTTTTTTGTGGGGAAAAAAAGAGCTTCTTATATGTCGGAGAGGTTCTCAAGACTCAAGACCTCAACTACCATGAGACCAATGAATTCACAACTGCTCTTCCTGTTTTCTCCAAGTTGGTCCCACGAGCGCCTAGCAGCTGGGTTAAGCCCTGACTCTTTTTCTTCGAATGTGGACACTCCTCTCCACCGCTGTTCTTTGCCTATCCCGTCTTCCCAGCTCACCCCACATGGCGTCTTACCTAAACTCTCTCTCTCTCTCTCTCTCTCTCTCTCTCTCGAGAGAGAGAGAGAGAGAGAGAGAGAGAGAGAGAGGAAAAAGTGAGAGAGGGAGAGAAAAAGAAAAAGAATTACAAGATGTTGGAGGCCTGACTGTTATGTACAAAGCCAACACTGTCAAAGTACCACACTCGGCTGAGGAAGGAAGGAGGGAAGATCACAAAAAAACGACCTAGATGTATGTGACGAGCTCAACATGAGATTCAAAGAAGTGTTCACAGAGGAGACAGAAGGGACTCCAGAAAGACAGAGAGGCCGGTTACATCAAGTGCTGGACACAATACATACATCCGAGGAAGAAGTGAAGAGGCTGCTAAGCGAGCTAAATACCTCAAAAACGATGGGGCCAGATATCATCTCTCCATGGGTCCTGAGAGAGGGAGCAGAGGCGCTATGTGTACCATTAACAATAGTCTTCAACACATCTATCGAAACTGGGCGACTACCTGAGGTATGGAAGACAGCAAATGTAGTCCCATTTTTATAAAAAGGAGACAAACATGAAGCATTAAACTGCAGACCAGTGTCATGGAGAATATTATCAGAGAAGAGTGGTGGAGCACCTAGAAAGGAACGAGCTTATCAACAACAGCCAGTACGGGTTCAGGGACGTGAAATCCTATGTCACAAACCTACTGGAGTTTTGTGACAGGGTGACAGCAGTAGGACAAGAGAGAGAAGGGTAGGTAAACTGCATTTTCTTGGACTGTAAGAAGGCGTTTGACAGTTCCACACAAGAGATTAGTCTAAAAGCTGGAGGACCAGGCAGGGATACAGGAAAGACACTGCAATGGATCAAGGAATACCTGTCAAGAAGACAACAGCGAGTCATGGTGCATGGCGAGGTGTCAGAGTGGATACCTGTAAAGAGCGGGGTTCCACAGGGGTCAGTCTTAGGACCGGTGCTGTTTCTGGTATTTGTGAACAACAAAATGGAAGGAATAGACTCCGAAATGTCCCTTTTTGCAGATGATGTGAAGATGATGAGAAGAATTCAAATGGACGAGGACCAGGCAGAACTACAAAAGGATTTGGACAGGCTGCGGGAGTTTTTCAGCAACTGGCTCCTGGAGTTCAATCCCACCAAATGAAAAATCATGAAAATTGGGAAAGGGGAAAGAAGACCGCAGACGGAGTACAGTCTAGGAGGCCACAGACTACAAACCTCACTCAAGGAAAAGGATCTTCGGGTGAGTATAACACCGGGTTCATCTTCGGATGCGCACTGCAATAGATCAGGGAAGTATGCTGCAGCATACTTACGCCTACCAAACCTCAGAACAGCATTCCGACATCTTAATTAGGAATCGTTCAGGACCCTGTACACCGTGTACGTCAGGCCCATATTGGAGTATGCAGCAAAAGTTTGGAACCCATACCAAATCAAGCATGTAAGGAAGCTAGAGAAAGTGCAAACATTTGCAATAAGACTAGTCCCGGAGCTAAGGGGTATGTCATACAAGGAAAGGTTAATTAAGGGAAATCAACCTGACGACACTGGAAGTCAGGAGAGTTGTCAGAAAGTGGAATAGTCTGGTAAGTGATGTAGTGGAGGCAGGATCCATACATAGCTTTAAGAAGAGGTATGATAAAGCTCATGGAACAGGAAGAGTGACTTAGTAGCGGCCAGTGAAGAGGCGGGGCCAGGACCTGTGACTCGACCCCTGCAACCACAACTAGGGAAGTACAACTAGGTGAGTACCACCCCATTCACCAAGCCCACCCAGCAACACAACCAACCCACTCACCAAGCCCACCCCGCAACACCACCACCCCATTCACTGTGTCCACTCAGCAACACCACCACCCCACTCACCAAACCCACCCAGCAACACCACAACCCCACTCACCAAACCCACCCAGCAACACCCCCACCCCACTCACCCAACCCACCCAGCAACACCCCCACCCCACTCACCAAGCCCACCCAGCAACACCACCACCCCACTCACCAAGCCCACCCAGCAACACCACCACCCCACTCACCAAGCCCACCCAGCAACACCACCACCCCACTCACCAAACCCACCCAGCAACACCACCACCCCACTCACCAAACCCACCCAGCAACAACCCCCCACCCCACTCACCCAATCCACCCAGCAACACCACATCCCCACTCACCCAGCCCACCCAGCAACACCACCACCCCACTCACCAAGCCCACCCAGCAACACCACCACCCCACTCACCAAGCCCACCCAGCAACATCACCACCCCACTCACCAAGCCCACCCAGCAACACCACCACACCAGTCACCAAGCCCACCCAGCAACACCACCACCCCACTCACCAAGCCCACCCAGCAACACCACCACCCCACTCACCAAGCCCACCCAGCAACACCACCGCCCCACTCACCAAGCCCACCCAGCAACACCACCACACCAGTCACCAAGCCCACCCAGCAACACCACCACACCAGTCACCAAGCCCACCCAGCAACACCACCACCCCACTCACCAAGCCCACCCAGCAACACCACCACCCCACTCACCAAGCCCACCCAGCAACATCACCACCTCACTCACCAAGCCCACCCAGCAACACCACCACACCAGTCACCAAGCCCACCCAGCAACACCACCACCCCACTCACCAAGCCCACCCAGCAACACCACCACCCCACTCACCAAGCCCACCCAGCAACACCACCACCCCACTCACCAAGCCCACCCAGCAACACCACCACCCCACTCACCAAGCCCACCCAGCAACACCACCACCCCACTCACCAAGCCCACCCAGCAACATCACCACCTCACTCACCAAGCCCACCCAGCAACACCACCACACCAGTCACCAAGCCCACCCAGCAACACCACCACCCCACTCACCAAGCCCACCCAGCAACATCACCACCCCACTCACCAAGCCCACCCAGCAACACCACCACAAAAGTCACCAAGCCCACCCAGCAACACCACCACCCCACTCACCAAGCCCACCCAGCAACACCACCACCCCACTCACCAAGCCCACCCAGCAACACCACCACCCCACTCACCAAGCCCACCCAGCAACACCACCAACCCAGTCACCAAGCCCACCCAGCAACACCACCACCCCACTCACCAAGCCCACCCAGCAACACCACCACCCCACTCACCAAGCCCACCCAGCAACACCACCACCCCACTCAAGCCCAAGCAACACCACCACCCCACCCAGCCCAAGCAACCACCACCCCACTCACCAAGCCCAACCCAGCAACACCACCACCCCACTCACCAGGCCAACCCAGCAACACCAACCCACACCACACTCACCAAACCCAGCAACACCACCCCACAAAGCCCACCCAGCAACATCACCACCCCACTCACCAAGCCCACCCAGCAACACCACCACCCCACTCACCAAGCCCACCCAGCAACACCACCACCCCACTCACCAAGCCCACCCAGCAACATCACCACCTCACTCACCAAGCCCACCCAGCAACACCACCACACCAGTCACCAAGCCCACCCAGCAACACCACCACCCCACTCACCAAGCCCACCCAGCAACACCACCACCCCACTCACCAAGCCCACCCAGCAACACCACCACCCCACTCACCAAGCCCACCCAGCAACACCACCACCCCACTCACCAAGCCCACCCAGCAACACCACCACCCCACTCACCAAGCCCACCCAGCAACATCACCACCTCACTCACCAAGCCCACCCAGCAACACCACCACACCAGTCACCAAGCCCACCCAGCAACACCACCACCCCACTCACCAAGCCCACCCAGCAACACCACCACCCCACTCACCAAGCCCACCCAGCAACACCACCACCCCACTCACCAAGCCCACCCAGCAACACCACCACCCCACTCACCAAGCCCACCCCGCAACCCCACCCCCCCACTCACCAAGCCCACCCAGCAACACTCACCAAGCCCACCCAGCAACACCACCACCCCACTCCCCCAACTACTCGCACACAAGTGTACAGACCTAAAGCACACAAAGACAAACACAGAAATTTAAACTCCCTAATACAAACACAGAACAGCCCGGGAACAGACACACACAACTCATTCACCCAGCTTTCCAACCCCAGACACAACTCATCCACCCAGCTCACCAAGCCCACCCACAACTCATCCACCCAGCTCACCAAGCCCATCCACAACTCATCCACCCAGCTCACCAAGCCCACCCACAACTCATCCACCCAGCTCACCCACCCCAGACACAACCCATCAAAACAGTCAATGACCTCCCTACTTGGTGACCAAAGATCTGTTCTAAATGACTACAGCCTAATAATTCCTGAGTGCTGTCCCTCACGGCAAACAAAAGTAGGGGAATACCGTCATCCTAGTCCTTCTGGTGGTGGGTACAATAAGCAAGTATCATGGTCTTAAGAGACTTGTAAGCCCGCTCCACCAACCCTTGACTTTCTGAGTGATAGGTTGTGGAGGTTGTCAGTCTTATGTTAAATTATCCCAGGACTGTGCGAAAATGTTTAGATGTAAAATCTGACCCAAGATCTGTCTGAATTTCCTTTAGGGATCCCAACTTTAGTAAAAAATTTCACTAGTGCTTTCAAAACCACATGTATAGTTTTAAGTAGCGGGATGGCCTCGGGGATCCTGGTAGTAGAACAGATAATAGTAAGTACTGGTTACTGCACAAATTGAGAACACACCTTCCAAAAATTCTACCTAACCATAAGCGAAATTGTGCAAATCCTATGTTTGGGATATCTGTAAACATGGAATATCAGGAAAAACAAATGTGACATGCGACTCTGAGCATCCCAAAGAATGTCGTGACCTCCTGTCTAAAGGAGTGTGTCGTTCTCCCTCCTGCAAATTCTTTCTCCCAGAAATGTGCCACTCTTCGGTCCTCCAAAAACAGTGCTACAATACCAGCTGCTCTGCATGCCATCTAAAAGGAACCAGGAGGTACAGACCTCACAAGACAAACAATAGTAGCTACAACAACCCACACTCCAAGTGATTTTTTAGTTGCAGGAAACGAAAAAAAATGGAAGGAAATAACAAAAGTAGTCCATCACCTTGGAGCCTTGTTGGACTGAAGGCACAGCTAGTGGCCCCCCATGGCCCTCCAGAACTACAACTACTGATGTCAATAACAAAATCCCCCCAACAAACACAGAATACAACCTCATTTATATTTGTTATTATACAGGGCCTTAAGCCATCCACCAACAACAAAATATCTTTCATCATTGGTCTTCTAGAGGAGTCAAATGCGATGTTTGCAGCCTTCACAGATCACTTTGACCATGAAATATGAATAAATGGGTACAAAATTTTTAGATGCGACAGAAATAACAGACAACAAGGGGGGGGGGGTTGGCCTGTTTGTCATAGAGCCACTCATCTGCACGAAGATGCTGAACACCACAAATGAGGTAGTTGAAGTTCTAACAATAATGATCGAAAACGAAAACCTAGTCATCGTGGTTGTATATAAGCCACCAGAAGCAACCTCCCAACAGTTCAAGGAACGCTACTGAAAACTGATTACTGTCTGGGAAGCCTTCCAGCTCCATCCCCAAATATCTAACTGCTTGGTGATTTCAACATGAGGCATTCAAAATGGAAGAATTTAGCAAATAATGTTACAGTAGAACAATCCTTGGAGGCAGCGCAGATGAAAGGTCACATACACATGAGCTACTAAATCTCTGCGATAAACACACCTTAAATCAGCAGATAGTGGAGCCAACAAGACTGGAAAACACACTTGACCTTAAATTTAACTTCACAAATAATGAGGACCTGGTAATAAACATAACGATATCAAAAACAACTAATTCCATTCACAATCTAATCGAAGTTCAGATTTACATCTATAAAGGTGTCTTCACCAAATGCAATTTTAACAACAAGAACATCAACTGGGACCAGGTGAACCATGTCTTAAATGAAACATGTTGGAAGATATCTTAACATGGATCCAAACCAGTGCCTTGAAAGGATCAACTTCCTGGCAGCTGAAGTAAGTTCAAGGCATATATCCCTAAGAAAGAAGATAAGAAATAAATTGGAGAAAGACGCACCCCCTTCAGAATCGATGAAGAATCACTGAGCTCCTCAAGAACGCTAGATTATCTGATACATGGAAACAAGCACTGACCATGCAAATGGAAAGTATCGAACGTAAATTAAAGGACTCTTACAGGACCCAGGAGAGACAGTAGGGCTAATTCGATTAGTGAAATTATAAGAATTTCGAAATATTTCTTTTCATATGCCAAAAACAGGCAAATATCACATCTAGTATCGGGTTCTTGCTCAGACAAGATGGCACTTACACAGTTGACAACAAAGAAATGAGTGAGATACTGAAATCCACTAATCAGTTTGGAGATCAACAATGTAAATTATTTTTTTCATGAATGGGCCTCAAAACTCCATCAATGCATGCCATATTTCTGACATTACCCTAGCTCCAATAGACTTTGAGAAAGCCATTGACAACATGCCCCTGTACTCAGACCCAGGCATAGACTTGTGGAACTCTGTGTTCATTAAAAACTGCAAGAAACCCTTTCGCGTTCCCTAAGTATACTATGGAGAAGGAGCTTAGACATGGGTGAAATTCCACAGTCACTTAAAACAACGGATACAGCCCCACTACTATAGACCAATATCTCTAACGTCCCACATCATATAAATCTTTGAAATAGTGCTAAGAAGCACTCTTGCAAACCACTTGGATTCCCAAAAACTGCACAATCCAGGGCAACATGGGTTTAGAGCAGGTCGCTCCTGCCTCTCGCAACAACTGGATCACTTAAATGAACTGGAAGAAAAACAGAATGCAGCGGTGATATACACAGACTTTGCAAATGCCTTTGACAAGTGCGATCATGGTGTAATAGTGCACAAAATACGTGCTAAAGGAATAACTGGCAAAGTGCAGAGATGGATCTTCAAGTTCCTAACCAATCAAACACAAAGAATAGTTGTCAACTGAGTTAAATCGGAAGCTGCCATAGTGAAAAGCTCTGTTTTACAAGGCACAGTACTCGCCCTCATCCTGTTCCTCATCCTCATATCAGACATAGACAGAGGTGGAATCCACAGCACCATGTCATCCTTTGCAGAAGATACTAGGATCTGCATGAGACTGTGATCTATTGAGGACACGGTTAACCTCCAAGAAGATATACAACAAGTTTTCCATTGGTTGGAGAACGGAAAGCAATATGATGTTTAATGAAGACAAATTTCAACTACTCCGTTATGGAAAACTGGAGGAGATAATAACTAGAACCGAGAGTATACTACAAACTTTGATCATACAATAGAGCGGAAAAAATGTGAGGGACCTGGGAGTGGTGATGTCTGAAGATTCTTCTTTCAAGGATCACAAAAGTGCCACGATCACAGGTGCAAAGAAAATGATAGGATGGATAATGAGAACGTTCAAAAGAAGAGATGCCAATCCATTGATGTTCTTTTTCAAATCACTTGTTCTCTTTTTTCTGGAATATTGCTATACATTAATATCTCTTTTCAAAGCAGGTGAAATTGCAAATCAAGAGAGTATACAGAGAACCTTCATAGCACATATAAGTTCTATCAAACACCTCAGCTACTGGGAACGCCTGGAAGCACTTGACTTGTACTCGTTGGAAAGCAGGCGAGAGAGAGATATCATAATCTACACTTAGAAAATTCTAGAAGGGATGGCCCCGAATCTGCACACAGAAATCACTCCCTACGAAAATAAAAGACCTGGCAGGTAATGTAAAATACCCCCAGTGAAAAGTAGGGGCGCCATTGGTACACTAAGAGAAAACACCACAAGTGTTCGGAGCTTAAGACTATTCAACAGCCTTCCACCAGGCATAAGGAGAATTACCAATAGGCCCCTGTCTGCCTTCAAGTCGGTGCCGGATCAGCCGGGCTGTGGTTCGTACGTTGGACTACTTGCGGCCAGCAGTAACAGCCTGGTTGTTCATGCCTTGATTAACAGGGAGGCCTGGTCGTGGACCGGGCCGCGGGGGCGTTGATCACCGGAATACCCTCCAGGTAGACCCATCTTAGTTTTGGGTAATGGACCCACATACTCCATAACTAGCCTGATAAAAGGTTCTCCAACTGCCGCAATTGGTTTAAGTGGGGCAGTTTATTCCCCTGATTAGGTTTTCCTCCACTTTGACAAATATGACATGATTCAGTATACTTGCTCACTGACTCCCATATCTGTGGCCCGTAAAAATGTTTGGAGACCTTGCCCATGTTTATTTATACCTAAATATCATGGGCCAAACGTAAAACTTGATACCTAAATGTCTCTGGCACAAACACTTGGTAAACTGCCTCTTATGCTCCATCACAAGACTTCATCACAGAGTTTTTCTCATTAAAACAACTTCTGTGTAAAGAAAAAAAAAACATTTAATTAGTTGGGTTCATTGTCCTCATCGCCTCCGAGCCGTGTGGACGAGCTGCGCAGACGCTCCTGTTTGAGTTTGTTTTGCGCAGTTTACCTGATTGAGCTGCCCCTAGCGTTGGTTGGTGGAAACTTTATTTTCTCCAACATGGCGCTGAATAGCATAAGAAGAATCAACACTGTCTGCATTGAGATGATCCGTGGTGCTGTCACAGGATCCAACATGGATTTATTATTACCAGCGATCATTCGCGATACCTATGGTATAGCAAATGAGGAGATATGTGGTGTCACATTAAATGGAATGACAAGAATCTTCGTTAAAATGACGTCTGCACAAGTCTACGAGGCAGTGGTCGACAAGTATCAGGAGACCATCATACCGGTTAATACAGCTGTGTCGGTGAGACTTCATGATGCATCTCGACATTACACCTGGGTGAAAATCAGGAATGTGCCTTTTGAGGCGACTGATTTTGATATTACCAGTGAACTGCGTACTTATGGGACGGTTCACGTAGCCACTGCAGGGAGATGGGCAACTGGACCGTATGCAGGTGCGCTGGAAGGCGCGTATACAGTTAAAATGACTCTTCGACACCCTATTCCTTCATATATTGTGTTGAAAGAATTAAGGACTCAAGTCTATGTAACGTATGCGGGGCAACAACGTACGTGTCGGCTATGTGGGTCATATGACCACATCGCGGCGCAGTGTGGGAAACGAAGTGGGTACCCGGCACAACAGCAACGGCAACAGCAGCAACAGCAGCCAGTGGACGAGGTTGGCGATGAGCGAGAACAGTCTCTTGCTACACCGCCCCAACAACGGTTGTCATGGAGTGAGGAGGTGGACAAAGAAAAGGAGCTCGAATCGCCAATTGTAACGCTTCAAGGAGAATCTCAGTCATTGGACATACATAAGGTTTTTGAGGAGAGACTACCTAATATGGGTGAAGAAGTGGCGGCGTCTTTGGTAAAGGCGTTGGATGACTTGTTAGAGGAATCGGTCCTAGATCAGGTGGAAGACCCAGGCTTAGTTCTGGGGAAGGCTGTGAATGATGGTATGGCAGAAGATGACGGTTTGTCGACGAGAGAGTCTAAAGGATTGAAGGTGCATGCAGTAGAGGTGGAGGTGCATCAGGACGGTGCTTCAGATGTCAAAATGCAGGTGGAAGGCGGGATACGAAAGAGGACTGCAGCATCATCGGATTCTGATGATGTGCTAACTCCTGCCCAATGCCCTGGGAAAAAGTCTTGGGTGGAGGTACAGAAGAGAGGGAATGGTGAACCCAAGGATCAAGGGATTGCAAAGGTGATTCCCAACAAAGGGGGGAGGGACAGAGGTGTTGCAAAACGAACTGGGGTAAAGTCAATGCCGGGGACAAAAGGAAAACCCATTTGTTGAATTCAAGTGTTTTACTATAAATATTAACGGGTTGAGAGCTGAGAGGAAGCTTAAGTGAGTATTTGGTGCGACTTGGTGTGGATGTGGTATTCTTACAGGAACATAATTTTAGGCCTGGTTATGAGTTGGATATGAGTGGTTATAATGTGTACATGGAACATGCGACACGTTTGAAAGGTGGGGCTGCCATTTTGGTAAAGGAAACTAGCCCGTTTATAGTAAGGCGTAGTGAAGGGGGGGAGGGGAGGGTAATTAGAGTGGATGGAACTTGGGGTAGGGTTCCCATTAGTTTAGTATGTGTATATGGTCCGGCTGAGGGTGACGTGAGTATTAAAACTAAATTTGTTCGGGACGTGCTGGTCTATTTTTTACGTGGTTTACCGAATGTTGCAATAATAGGCGGAGATTGGAATTGCGTGATACGTCGTAAAGATGTGGAGCCCAGAGGTGCGGGGTGTTGTTTGGGCATATTGGGGGATATATTGACCGGGGTGGGGTTAAAGGATGTGTGTGGGGGGGGAGGGATGGTAGAGCATACTTTCATTAAACGAGGTTATGCGGCGAGGTTGGACCGAATGTACGTGCCTTGTGCGGTTACTGTGCGGAGGGTGGATGTGATAGATGTGGTTTTTTCGGATCATAGAGGAGTGGTAATAGATGTGGATATTGAGGGTGTGCCTCGGAGGGGTCCATCATTTTGGAAATTGAATCTAAAGTAATTAAAGGAAGAGGATAGTCTTTTGTCTTTTGGACATATGTGGGATCGTTTAGTGGTAGAAGCACCAGGGGATGTTGCCATGGTTAATTGGTGGGAAACAATAGCTAAAAAACGTATTAAGGAATATTATATTAATCGAGGGAAGAGATATAATCAGTTACAATACGGTTTTCAAAAATATTTAGAGGGGCAGTTGCGCGACTGTTATGCACAAATTAATGCTAATTATCCTGTTATTGAAATTGAAAGTTTGAAGGAAAATATCCGGAATTTACAAAATAAGAGGTTTGATGGGGAAAGGCTTAAGGGCGGGATTGAGGAGGTTTTGTGGGGAGATCGGCCGTCGGCGTGTGTGTTGCGGAGTCAACACACACGTCGCAAGGCAATGGAGTTAATGGGGTTGAATGTTCAGGTAGGTATGCAAGGGTATAAAGTGGACCAGGTGTTGACGACGACTGAGGGTATGAGTGGGTATATTGATGCTTGGGTTAAGTTGAAAACGCAATGTGTGGGAATAAGTGAAATAGCATTACAGTCAATTGGAAGGTTTCTGCAGTGTGAGTTGACAGAGCATGATCGATTCGTTTTGGAAGGGCCGATAACGGAGTGCGAGACATGGGAAGCTTTATCCGGGGCGCAATTAGGTAAGGCACCAGGAATTGATGGGTTGCCCAGTGACTTTTATCTCCAAAATTGGAGCATTTTAAAAGAATTTTTGGTAAGATTATTCAATATCCTTAAGCGGGATCGGGTTTTAGGGGCACAGCAGCGGATGGCTGTGGTCGTTTTAGTGCCTAAAGGTGAGCCATTAACAGTTAAAGACTATCGTGCTATTTCGTTATTGTGTGGTGATTATAAGATTTTTGCAAGAATTTTAGCTAACAGAATAAAAAAGGTCCTGGGTAAAGTGATCGATAAGGGACAATATGGGGTGCCGGGAAGGTCTATGTATGACGGGCATGGTTTGATTAGAAGTTTTATTGAAGAAAGAGTAAAATTGGGAGTGGGGGGGGGGTGTTGGCTATAGATTGGGAGGCGGCATATGATAGTGTAGAAAGGGAAGCGTTATGGAAGATTATGAGATGGCAGGGGTTTGGAGAGGAAATTATATCATGGGCCAAATTAATGTATCAAGATGCATCCTTGCGGGTGCAGGTAAATGGAAGGTTAGGAGAACAAATTCAGATGAGCAGGGGTCTACGTCAAGGTTGTCCCCTTTCACAAATATTTTTTGCATGTTTACAGGATCCCTTTTATAGAGGAATTAGGGTCTTATTGGCAGCAAATGGGGTTGGTGACGAAAGGGGTGGGGGGGGGGGGGCTGGCATTGTTGGATATGTTGATGACACAACGATTTTAGTAAGTGGTAACAGGGATTTGCCTCGGGTGGAAAAGTTAGTAAACGTTTTTGAAAAGGCTTCTGGCATGTCAATTAATAAGGAGAAAACGAAGTATATGGATCTTGGGGATGGGTTAAGTGAGGAATGTGAAGTAGTTGAAAGGTGGAAAAAGGTGGACCAATTACTGATATGTGGGATCGTTTATGTAAGTGATATCAAGTTAGCACAACAAATAAATTCAGTGCGTATTGTAGATGGTGTACTGAAGCGCATCAGTGGTTTACGAGCTGCACACTTAACTTTGCATCAAAGAGTAATTACAACGAATGTCCTATTATATAGTAAACTTTGGCATGTAGCAGCAATATATCCGATACTTCGTAGTGAGATACAAAGGTTACAAAAGCGCGTTTTTAGATTCATTTGGGGTACTGGAAGCGAATGGTTAGGTAGAGCGGTTGTCACACTCCCGGTTGGCCGAGGAGGGCTGGGTCTTATAGCTGTTGAAAAGAGGATTATGAGTGTGTATTTGAAACGTAGTTATAAGCGGGAGGGGGGGGGGGCGAGGGAAGGCGGACTTCATAAGATACGTCAGGATATGCAACGGTGGTGGGTGGGTAGGGAGTTCATAATAGGTGAGGCAATGTTACGGGTCATCATAAACATGAGCGATCCTTCACATATTAAATTGGGAAACCTTGATGGGGTGGAAGGTAAGGCAGTGGTAGCAGTGGTAGAAGGGGTTTATCCGATGTATGATTGGCGTAATATCTGGGGGCGTTTGAACAAATTACGTTTAAAACCTAAAGTACGAGAAGTTATGTATAGATTTTTACATGGGATCTTACCGTCTGGAATGGTTTTATTCCATAAGAGAATACGGGAGGATGGGATATGCAAGGCTTGTGGTGGACTGGAGACTGTTTTCCATATGGTGTATTTTTGCGAATGTATTGAACTAATAAGGGTTTGGTTGGGTAAGGTAATAAGGTTAGTGGGAGGGGGGGGGGGTTGCAGGTGTTGAGGGTTTTAAGCTTAGACATAGGTGGGGTGAATCAGATGGTAGAGAATGCGGTAGGGTATATAATTACAGATTATATTTATATGTCTTGGGCTATGAGAGGAGCGAACGTGTGTGAAAGAATTAATGCATTAACAGCAACTTTTTATAGGACAAAGTGTAGAAATAAGGAGGTGTATGGGGGGAGATGGGAGAGGGATTTAAGTGAGGGTTATAGGAATTTCACTTTACGGGATTTACGGGAGTTGAAAGGCAGGTAAGGGGGATGAAATGGGCTGGTTTCCTAGAATGGGCGGTAGCATGATGAGTTTGATGAATGTTATATGAGGTATGTCTGGGGTGCAATTTTAACATTATTTGTTCCGAGTGTTTCAAGTACAATACAGTTATATTTGGAATTATCGACTTATAACTATGTATGTGTATGTGTGTATATATATGCATGTATGTGTGTATGTATTTGTGTATGTATATATATATATATATATATATATGTATATATATATATATATATATATATATATATATATATATATATATATATATTTATGTATGTATATATATATATGTATATGTGTGTATATGTTTACTTTCTTGTATATACCATTAATGGTTTTTCTCATGAACATTTTCAATGATATTCAATACATATTTTCTATGCGTATTTATGATTTTGATACAATGTGTAAATGTCAAAATGGCTTTTTATGTTTCAGTTTAATTTACAATGTATTTTTGTAAGCACAATTGATTTGGTGCCAATAGAAGCATAGTGTGTTTTGATATATTTGAGTATTGTTTTTCTTTTTAATTTGTCTAAATGGTGGCAATACTATGTATGTAGTTTAAGAGTTTTACGAACCTTGAAGTTGTAAGAATGGATGAAGTTATTCGTGGTTGAGTTGACGTAATATTATAACTGACGTTGTAAGTGATTGTGTTCAATGTGACAATATACTTTATATAATTATTTATATGTATGTACATGAATGGTAAATTGAAGTCTGATTTTAAAGGTGAAGAGTGGGTTTTCCTTTTTTATTCTTTTTTTCTTTATGGTAATACATGGTTGTATCATGTACACCAACAAATATGGTTAGGGGTATGTGGTAAAATTTTCGTGTTGATTAGACATTTATAATACAGATGGAATACTAGGCTTATGTTAGGGTAAATTTATGATAATTGTGGAATGTTCTTTGATTCAAACTGCTCTTTGTTATGCAAATTGGGTAGAATGTTGCTACGTATGGTATTATTGAAAAATGTTGAGCTAAATCTAATTGTAGGTACGATGTGTAATGTACATGTGCACACCTGGGCGAGCAGCTGCGCGGACCGTGCAGTTCTCATGGACCTGTATGGTCGGTGTAGGTTTCGCTTGGATGTGTTCTTGACATCATTGGTTTAATTATCCTATATTTCTTTCCGTGTTCTGAGTAGAAGGAATTTAGTCTGTAACGAAATAATGAAAGTATACTTGTATTTTATTATTCTAGTGTAAATTAAGAGCAAGGATGATTAATTTGAGGAAGAGTTAATATAGGTTTGCATGTTTTTACGAAAGTTAACTTATCCACATGTAGCTAGTATAGGACAATTTTAAGCTTCGGTATCTGATTTTATATGTAGGTAATAGTGGTCATATTTATTATATTGTTATGTTATTCGTTACTGTTTCAATATCTAATGTAACGTTTTTTCAGTTATTGTTCATATATTGTCATCTTTATGGTTTTTCCTTTTGTCTATTGTCTATTTGTTGGTTTTAAATAAAATATAAAAAAAAATTCTCCATCAGGAAAGTCTCGACCGTAGTTAGAAAAGACAATTCCAATCCAGCAATTTCGCCTTTGACCTCCGTAAAGTGGGGAAGGCAAGACATCCAGTAGACAGACGGATGAATTCCTGGACATAAGATCCTGAAGAGGGAATAATGTAGGAAGCTAGAGGTGAGGATACTGAGAGAGACGAGGCAAGCCTTTGTGAAGCGAAGGGGAGACGCACAGGAGGGTACATGTGCAGGCAAATGTAAGATGGTACAAAGTCCCAAAATTGAAAAGTGGTTTAGACTAAGGCTGCTTCCTCGGTAACTGAAGTATCAAAATTGTTAAAGTTGCTAGTGAAAAATGGATTCAACAATTTGAATTTCTGATTACAAAATCCTGTATTTATAATCTGTAAAATTATTATAGGAGAAACTGTTGAATAAAGAAATGGACGAAGAGATGCATTTACATAGACTATAAGAAAATCTTTGCTAGTGCTATCAGAGATACAAAGATCACTGTGTTATATGCAGTAATACTAGAAACGTAAACGTTACGCTTATAAATAGTAACACCAGAGCTGCAAAGATCACTATATTGTACCTAGTAAAATTAAAAAAGCAAATATCACTGAATAACAGAAAAAGGCACAATACCGTGACTGGAACGATGCACAAATAACCCGCACATAGAAGAGAGGAGCTTACGACGACGTTTCGGTCCGACTTGGACCATTTACAAAGTCACACTAACGAGAAGTAGAGCAGGACGGCTATATATAGGCAGGAAGAGGTAGTGGTAGTAGTAGTGGCGGAGATGGAAAGAAGTAGAAATGGGGAAGGACGAGGAGCCAGTCAAATACAAAGAAAGGGGAGCACTGCAAGGGAGCTAGGTGCCCACAAGGGAGCTAGGTGCCCACAGAGGGAGAGCAAGAACACAGAGGTGGGGGGAGGGGAAAATAATGAAATAAAATAAAGAAGGAACAGAAACACAAGACAGAAGAAAGAAAG
Organism: Cherax quadricarinatus; assembly: GCF_038502225.1. Taxonomy (NCBI): domain Eukaryota; kingdom Metazoa; phylum Arthropoda; class Malacostraca; order Decapoda; family Parastacidae; genus Cherax; species Cherax quadricarinatus. The sequence continues at coordinate 215,209 of NW_027195259.1, forward strand.
ACAACCCAGAAGAGAAAAAAGGAAAGAGGAAAAGGGAAGAGGGAGAAGAAGAAAAAAGGAGGAATCAGGTTAAGTCACGGGTGTTCTGAAGTTTGGAGCATTTTACAATGTAGTGGGAGAGGAAGGCATCTACAGAGACGAAGCCAGGGCTAAGATTCGTACAAGGAAAGTTGTGTATTAGGGAGGATTCAACAAGACGGCGACTGTTAAAGTTGGAAGTAGGGAAGACAGTTTTAGGAGAAGATCAGTCTATAGGATGGCTGTGATCTCTGACGTGACAGAAATGATCATTGTTAGTGTTGGCAAGCCTAACACTATTTTTGTGCTCCCTCCCTTCCATTAAGTTTAAAGCTGAATGGGAATCCAATTCCCTGCTTCCTTTCCTTGATGTCCACGTCCACCGCTCAGATACAGGCTTTTCCCCCTCCGCCCACCGCAAACCCATGCACAGCGGCATGCACATTCACCACCCTTCTCATCATGCCCCCCTGTCAAGAAAAGTGTTCCTATCTCCCTCCCTCTCCATGCCCTCCGCATCTGTGATCCTCAGTTCCTTCCAGTAGAAACTTCAGACTTCAAAACACCCGTGACTTAACCTGATTCCTCCTTTTTTCTTCTTCTCTCTCTTCTCCTTTCCTCTTTCCTTTTTTCTCTTTTGGGTTGTCTTTCTTTTGTCTTGTGTTTCTGTTCCTTCTTTATTTTATTTCATTATTTTCCCCTCCCCCCACCTCTGTGTTCTTGCTCTCCCTCTGTGGGCACCTAGCTCCCTTGTGGGCACCTAGCTCCCTTGTGGGCACCTAGCTCCCTTGTGGGCACCTAGCTCCCTTGTGGGCACCTAGCTCCCTTGTGGGCACCTAGCTCCCTTGCAGTGCTCCCCTTTCTTTGTATTTGACTGGCTCCTCGTCCTTACTTCCCCATTTCTACTTCCTTCCATCTCCGCCACTACTACTACCACCACCACTACTACTGTTACTACTTCTACTACTACTAATGTTACTGCTACTACTACTACTGTTACTACTACCACTACTACTACTACTGTTACTACTACCACCACCACTACTACTACTACTGTTACTACTACCACTACTACTACTGTTACTACTACCACTACTACTACTGTTACTACTACCTGTTACTACTACTACTACTGTTACTACTACCACTACCTCTTCCTGCCTATATATACCCGTCCTGCTCTACTTCTCGTTAGTGTGACTTTGTAAATGGCCCAAGTCGGACCGAAACGTCGTCGTAAGCTCCTCTCTTCTATGTGCGGGTTATTTGTGTATCAAATATCACTATTTTATATATAGTAATATTAAGGATACAACGATAACCCTGTTATGCATAACAGTAACAGAGATATAAATATTAATGCTTATACATAATAACACCGATGATGGGAAGATCACAATGTTTAACACAGTAATACCAGAAATTAATGGATAAGGAAGATACACACAGAAATACACAGACGTCACACTTTAACATGAAAGAAAATACACGGAAACTCAAATTAGAACACAAAAATCTATGACATTTAAGTAGACGATTAAAATAAACAATAAGTGGCCTCATCATTGTGGTGTAGGTAGAGGAGTTCTTCTCTTCTGGCTGGACTATGTTTCTAGTCTTCCCGGGCGGATGTGTTTACTGGGCGCAGATTTCTGTGTGTCCTCCCCTGTAATTACATCCATTTGTATATATGATATTAGAACACTTGTGTTCTAATATCATATATGGGTAGTGCTTCATGGGGTTGCCGCATTTGTCAAGTTAAGTTCCTCTCTGAGGAAATGCTGTGTTTGGGGTTCACAGCTCTCAACGTCCCCCTCAAATGATGGAGTTTAAATCCAGTTTTTCCTTTCATTGTATGATATTTTGCTAAATGAGTGTAAGTATAGAACAAATTTTCACACATCAAGGAGTACAAAGACTGATAGATCCGTTGTAACGTGAAAAGTTTGTAAAAATTCTTGTCAACTGCACTCTGCATCGCCTTGTTTACATACTCATAACAAAAGTGCACAATGTTACTGAGACCTGATGTTGTACTTAATTATTCAACATTCACTTTTCTGACTTCAGAACACTTTAACTACAAGCCATTTAGAATGACTAACACGTTTCTCTCAAAGTTTATTAAAGGTTCTTATTTACACACTTACTTGTCAACACTTTCATGTACGAGCAAACGTTCAGCCTCGTGAATTTCAATAAGTAAAAGATTCCAAATTGATTTTGTGATTAGTAAAAGGACACATGTTGCTGGTCGTGGTAGTTGTGGTGGTGGAGGTAGTGGTATTGGTGCTGGTAGTATTAGTAGCAGTAGAAGTAGTAGTAGTACCAGTAGTAGTACCAGTCGTAGTAATAGTAGAAGAGGTAGAGGTAACTCTTGGTTACTGTGTAATGTTAATTTTTTAAAGGGAACTCGTCCTATTATTAAAGATGACTCAAGTTATTTTCGATTTAATCGTCATTTGAAACACTATTAAATAGAATGAAGTCAGCTTCATCATCTCTGAAATATTAGCAGGAGTTCTCCTTAGAACATTTGACTCCATCACATAGCAACGAAGACTTACACCTGCTATTACTACTGTTACTATTAGTACTACTAACACCACCACCAATACCATGGACCTGCTATTGCCTTTTCACATTATTTTGTTACATATACTGTAAATAACCTCTGTGTCCTTCAGTTATTTGTATAAATTTAACAAAGCAATAATACGTCTGCTTAGTTGCACATGTGTCCTTTTACCTAACATTCTCGGTATTCTACCAACATTATTACAGAATTAATGATTTGTCCTCCATTCTGCACGTAGAAATTAAACAAAATATCCAACATGGATAAACTAGACTAAGAAACCGTGCCATAAATGGTACCGAGAAGCTGCTCTACAAATTATAAATATGCTGTTTACTTTCACTGTATAAACTTAGTTGCTAAGCTCAATAACTTCAGTTTTATACTGCACATTCTCAACCACTTAATGTCTAATATGGATTATGCAGTTAACTTTTACTAGAAATCAGTGTAAAATTAGAACAAATGATTGATCTGTAAACAAGATGGTCCGTGTGGCTACGCACTAAACCTTGATGGTCCGTGTGGCTACGCACTGAACCTTGATGGTCCGTGTGGCTACGCACTGAACCTTGATGGTCCGTGTGGCTACGCACTGAACCTTGATGGTCCGTGTGGCTACGCACTGAACCTTCACTTGTATGCCACAATACACTTTCAGTTCACTCTTACACCTACAATATGTTATTGTGTATTATTTTTATGGTACCTAAAACTGTAGTTCACTACATACCTGTGTAAGTCACCTGTTGCTTTACTTACACATTCACCTCAACATCACCTCACATTATCATGTAGTTTAACTGTGAACCTTATTATAACTTTGGTCATGCCACACACAACATCCTGAGGGTCATGCCACCTTCCGCATCCTGGAGGTCATGCCACTCACAACATCCTTGAGGTCAAGCCACTCACAGCATCCAGGAGGTCATACCACGCACAACATCCTGAGGGTCATGCCACCTTCAGCATCCTGGAGGTCATACCACTCACACCATCCTTGAGGTCATGCCACTCCTCAAATACTTAAGTGGTAAAGATATTCTTCCTCTGCTACTTTACACCAGAATCTCTAAGATTTTCGTTTGTGACAAAATGAATCAATTCACTGTGAAGACTTACTCAACCCTGTAAGATCTTAAGTAGGTCTTACCAAGGCTTGCTCCTCCTTAGGAAAATTAATGAATAGAAAAAGAATAATAACATACAAAGATAAACATTTTATTGTTAAAATTGAAAATATAAAACATTTAAATATGAACTTTTCTCCTACTTGAAAGAAAAATGAAATATAAAAATATCTGAATTCAACGCTAATATGTACAGTTAGACTGGGGTGTCTGGTTGATGTTGTTGACACCGCGTATTGTAGAAATGGTAGCCGTTGCTGATGTGGGTGGGTCACATCTGACAACTCAACGACTAGTTCGTCACAGAGTCTCTAGCCTTGAATAGTCCGTCAAGATGATAGGAACGCAGGTCTTTCACCACTGCAAAGATGAGGGGTAGTTGCCTGGGGTTGGCTATACTTATCAGGTACGTAGATAAAAAAGTGACGTCCCAGAACTCATGTGAAGTTCGTCTCCTTCAACACTGTTTCTTTGGTTGCCAGATGACCCAAGCTGACATTCCAAGCTAGAAAGAGACAAAAGTTAAACACTACTTAAGAAATTACTCTCCATAAGTAAAGCATTTAAAAGACTGGTGAAGACTGAAATGCAAAACCTGGAAATCAAGGCAGAATGAACTACGTCTTAGAATTGGTTAAAAGTGAAGCTTTAACCAATATATCCATTAAAAACAGGAGCAGAGGCTTTTACTTAGTTGTGTTGGGAGCTGTGAGTCAAGTGATTATCATTTGGTCGGTACCCCACACGTCACCTTTCCGGGTGGAGAAAGGGGGGGGGGGTGATAGCGGGAGATAGACTGACTCTACCTTAACAAGCAGACGGGCAATCAAACTATCGTCACCATATACTCGCTTGCTACTCCTAGCTGTTGAACTTTTCGCTCACATTCACCTTTTAAGCAAGTTTCAAACAATGAGATTTAATATAATTAGCATTTATTAAATTACTAAATAGTGCACAATGGTGTGTCAGGACTCAGTACAGTCAGGTAATATCACCTGGTATATTAAGACCCTAAAAATTGTCATTAACTTAAATATAATTTAGTGTTCCATAACATTAATGGTGTAAAATATACTACGATTAATATATTACAGTACTTGACAATATAAAGATTGTGGTTGCAGGGGTCGAGTCACAGCTGCTGGCCCCGCCTCGTCGTTGGCCGCTATTAGGTGTGTGTGTGTGTGTGTGTGTGTGTGTGTGTGTGTGTGTGTGTGTGTGTGTGTGTGTGTGTGTGTGTGCGCGCGCATGTGTGTACATTTTTGTGTGCCAGCGTTTGTGTGTGCGTGTATATTTGCGTGTGTTTGCGTGTGTTTGCGTGTGTTTGTGTGTGTGTGTGTGTGTGTGTGTGTGTGTGTGTGTGTGTGTGTGTGTGTGTGTGTGTGTGTGTGTGTGTGTGTGTGTGTGTGTGTGTGTGTGTGTGTGTGTGTGTGTGTGTGTGTGTGTGTGTGTGTGTGTGTGTGCGCGCGCATGTGATGTGTATGTATGTTTTTGTGTGTGGAAGCGTGTGTTGTATATACAAAAATTGTTATTTTGAGACGAGTCATTTAGATTTATTATGCTCCTCATACCCATCCATTGCCAGGAAGTCAATAAAGATTACAGGCGAGAAATAAAAACTTAAAATATTTACCTTTTAATTAAAATTTCGTTATTGAGAAAAAGCGATATTACATTTAGAATCAGCGTTCCAAATATTAGTGACATTAACAGAGGCGTTGCTAGGGTTGGTGTCCCCCAGGGCGACATCTTTGGTGTCACCCCCATGAAATCCAAGGCGGGGGGATGGGGGGAGTAAACTCCAGTTACGTCACTACTGCATGACCAGTGACTTTATTAATGATAAAATAAATAATCGTAGCAATACTGAGGAAACATAAACTCAAATATCACTTTAAGTGCAGCTAACACATCCTACATTTATTATTCTTCAACAATGCCAAAAAAAAAAAAAAACTTAGAAAATAAAGAAAAACATTGCAATATCAAAGAAACACTAGTTCCGATTTGACCTTGAGTACAGGTAACATCTCAGTGAATCAGATCTTACATTTCCTTGCCTTCAATCCTGCAAAATCATCTATCACCTCATCAAAATCAATGCTGTCAACTGACCCATTTTATATGGATAACATTGCTATGTAAGAGATTCTGGTTCGACTCTTTGTGGACCGTAAATAGTTTTTAATCAGCTTCAAATTGGAGAAACTCCTTTCACAAGAAGACACAGAAACACGTATAGTAAGGAACAACCTCAGGCAGAGTGTTAAATTTTTCACAACGTGAACCCACAATGGAATCCAATGCCGTTTTATTTTTCTTCGCAAGTAAGGATTGATAGTGAAGACCAAAGAGAAAACAAATCAGGAAAGCAGAAGACAGGGAGACGAAAGAGTGAGAGTTGGAAGAAATTCAATGAAATACCATTCAACTATGAATGTTAGTACATCCAGTGCAGTCCAGTGCTTAACTTTTTCAAGATCAACATCAGCAGCTTGCAGGTGTCTCCTTAGTCTTGGTATTTCAAGCATGAGCTCATTCTTGCATATTTCATTATAGAAGACTGTGAGTCTTCAAGCCATCACCTTCAATTCTTCTTCAGTAGCTTGTACAAGATTCTTTGAATGACCACAAACATGGCTGCCACGTCCTTTATTGCTTTTGATCGTATCTCGAGTTCATTATGAAAACGATCAATGCACTCCAACATCGCCATCTTGTTTTCTTCCTGTAGAGTGAGTCCGGAATCTCTTGCCTGCTCCCCTGCCATCCTTTTCTTTAACCTGATTCTTCTCTCTGTTGGAAATCCATACTTCTCACATTTCAAAAGTGCTGTTGTATTGAACTTTCCACTATGCGATCTCGCCCTTCATTCAAAAATAATCGTAGTGCGTCTAACTTCACCACCACTTTGTCAAGAGTTAAATCCTTAGTCTGCCAGTACTGCTGTGCACGCTGAACCTCCCGAAGTATGTCACACCAGAAATACAGATAACACACAAATGTGAAATCACACACAGAAGGGAGAAACCCTCCACCCGGAGGGCCCAAGAAAGAAGACAGAAGAAAGAAGATGAACGACACCCCCCACCCGGGGGCCACCGCCGGGTCACCATCTGGAGAAGACCCGGACCGGAAGTATCGGCAAATCCCTAATGAATGAATGAAGCAGGGAGAAGACCTTGTGCTGCTCCTCTTGTATCCAAATTTTCCCGTGGATCGCAAAGAGCTTCAGTCACTGCCACAAATTTCTCGAAAGATTCAGCTACTGGTTTCACTGCATTGTAATGAGAACTCCATCTTGTTGTTGATAATCTTTCCAAAGAGACTACAGTATGGTCCATTAATGCATCCCATCGATGGGTGGAGGAGGCAAAGAATGTATACGCTGACTCAAGACTACCAACAAATTTTACACATGATGAATTCTCGGCAAAAGAATGCTGACCACACAAGTTCAATGAATGGTCCACACAACCACTGAAAATTGCCTTCTTTTTCTTTTCTTTAATAATGACTTGTTCACCCCCATAGACCCAAGCCATGGTGGCAGCATTGTCATATCCCTGAGCACGGCACAGCATGAAGTCCAGTCCATCACTTTCCAGCTTTTTCAGGATATCAGAACTGATATCAGCAGCTTTTTTGCCATTCAAAGGAAAAAAAACCAAGAAAAACTTCCTTCACTTGAACTCTTCCATCCTCCATTTGCAAGTACCTGATAACTTCTGACATTTGGTCAGTGTGTGTCACATCTGGTGTACTGTCAAACATAACGCTGTAGTGTACAGCTCTCTTGATATCAGTTACGAGTTTCTCTTTGACTCGATTTACCAGAACACTTAAAAACTCATTTTGAGTTGATGGCGAGAGATACGAAACTGATGACCTGTGTTCACTTGAGCTGCACTTCAGTCTCATTAGGTGCTCTTTTATCAGAGGATCATACTTAGCTATTAATTCAACCATCTCAAGAAGTTTCCTCTATTTGATGAGAATTCGTCCTCCCTGTGTCCGCGAAATGCTAAGTTCCGTTTAGCCAGAAACAGTGTAATCTCGAGCAACCTGTACAATATTTCCTTCCACCTTTTCTTCTGGATTTTCATTGAAACAATTATTTCTGCATCAATGGTTTTGTTCACCCTTAAACCGGTTGCCATGGTTTTCCAATTCTCGAGGCAACGTAGGTGTTCATCAGAAGTTTCATGATTGTGTACTTTTGGGTTTAGCTTCCACCATATTTGATACCCAGTCACAAACTTTGATGTTATACTTGTAACACTAGAGATAAACAATCTACAGCAGTAACAGTATAATTTCCCACTGACTGGCGAGTATACCATCCATGATCGCAAAACTTTCTCACAATTCTGCATCTGTTCGTAGAACCATTCTTTAGAAAGCTGACGCTCATCGCATTTTGCATTTTTTCTCTTTGTAACACGAAAAGGGCCATCCTTGTTCTGATAAACATAACTACCTCTTTTGATGATTTCAATCCTGGAATAGTCTGGAATTGGAATTTTCCAAGAAGAAACGTCACACATCGATGCTAACTCTCGCAGACTCTTATTCCCTTCATTACTCTCGCTTATATTATCATTGTCGGAGTCAGAATCGACATCAGTGTTATCAGTAAGATAACACTGAGATACTGAACCATAGACTCAGCCATTTTCCGCATTAGCTGAACTTTTTCATTTTTTGCCTGCCATTGTTGACATCCAGGAGGCCTCTTAGATTTATACATTCCATGAGGCATGATATTATATCAATGATCTGAAAAAAGAATGCCAGGTTCACCGTTTTGGTTCTATTGAATATTCGGTAATTTTTAATGGTGACAAAGAAATAAATGGTGCCAATTTTATTATCCTACTGAGGATGAAATGAAGTTAGGAAAGGAAATAAGTGGGTTAAGTTCAGATGAAATTAAGACTAACCATTAATAACCGTTGTTTCATGATTGCATTAATTTTTTCAATAGAACCTAATTTGGATATTTAACTCAGACTCTAACCAGAATGAGAGCAAAGCAGAAAAAATTATGCCTACTTTCCAATTAATTGGAAAGTAGGCATAATGGATGTAATACTAATATGTACCATATTATTTGGTAAGACTCCTGGCCCTATAGGCTTTACTCCACAAGAATTGATAACAAGGCATGGTTAAAATGGATATCATTAAATAACAAAAAGGCACAATACCGTGACTGGAGCAATACACAAATAACCCGCACACAGGAGAGAGGAGCTCACGACGACGTTTCAGTCCGACTTCGACCATTTACAAAGTCTCACTAACAGAAAGCACGAACGAACGAACGTTAACAGAAAGCAGAGGGAAAGGTAGTATATATAGGCCAACAGACAGGGACGGGACAAGAGAGGTAGTAGGAAAAGAGGAAGAGAGGTAGTCGTAGAGGTAGTAGTAGTATAGTGGAGCGAGTCAAATACTAAGAAAGAGGAGCACCGCAAGGGAGCTAGGGGCCCACAAGGGAGCTAGGGGCCCACAAAAGGCAGGAACAAAAACACAGAGGAAGTGGGGGAAATAATGGACCAAATACTCAAGGCAGAAGAAAGAAAACCCAAAGGAGAAAGGGGAAAGGAGAAGGAGGAAAAAAGAAACAGGTTAAGTCACGGGTGTTCTGAAGTGTGGAGCATTTTACAGTGTAATGGGAAAGGAAGGCATCTACAGAGACGAAGCCAGGACTAAGATTCATACATAGAAAGGTAGGTAAGACACATAGGCAACAAATAGTTCCAGACTATGGAACAGAACATCTCCAGGCTGAGGGACTGACAACCTCAAATCTACGACTTCAAGGGTGATAGATTGATTACATAGTCTACATATCTCTACTACTCCTGCCTAATTTCTGTACTCGACTGAAGAACTGAAGAAGCCTACTGTGTAGGCAAAACGTTTCGGAATAAAGTTACCTAACTGTTACCTATGTGTCTTACCTACCAACCTGTCGGTATTGTATACCATTTTGATATTCACTAATACAAGGAAAGTTGTGTATGTAGATGACATCTTTGCTCTTTGTCCTGAAGACTCTAGGCACTGGTGGCTTCATCAGTACAATACAAAGTGGGGCAACAGGCCTGCTGCAGTGTTCCTCTTTTCTTATGTTCTTATGTTGTATAAGTGTCTCAGTCTTCAGTGGGAATCTAATTCCTTGCTTTCTTTCCTTGATGTTAATATCCACCTCTCACATACAGGTTTTGGTTTTTCCGTGTAGCACAAGCCTATGTACAGTGGCATATACATTCACTACTGTGATAAATGGTTTGAAAACTGACAAGTTGAAGATTGAGACACATATGCAACATATGGGAATCTTTATTAAGGAAACGTTTCGCCACACAATGGCTTCTTCAGTCCAGTACAAAGTAGAGAAGGGCAACGTTTCACTTTCCAGGAGCTTTGTCAAGCTGATACAAACAATACATGGACACGGAGGGTATATATAAGCTTTGAGTGATGTGTAGTCAGTGGTGACGTGTACTTAGCTCTGTGAAGACCTGTTTGTGAGCTCTTGAGTGGTGACCTGTACTTTGAGTGCTGACCTGTACTTAACTCTGTGAAGAAGTGTCTTGTTTGCTCCCGTGGACTGAACCAAGATGCCCTCCATCGAGCAACTTTACCAGCAACTTAAGGAAGAATTGAGGGCAGCGAAGATGGAGATACGGCGACTGACCGAAGAAAACAAGAGGATTCGTAGTAGTCCTCCTGTTTCGAGTCCTCAGGTCAAGAAGGGATCGTGGTCAGTGGCTGGACAGCAGGGGACGACGAAGTTGACGATCAAGAAGACGAATGGAAAGCCAGAAACGATGAAGAAGAAAGAGACTGCTGTGGAAACTCCCGTGGAAACCTCCAACGCATTCTCGGTGCTACCCGACGAATGTGAGTCTACTGCTGGGATCGTCACGACGAACGACAACAAGGAAGGTAAGAATATTGTTGTTGTTGGGGATAGCCAGGTTAGATACATGGATAGGGCATTCTGCGTGAAGGACAGGAGTAGGAGACAAAGGGTATGCTTTCCTGGGGCTGGGATGGAGGACATTGTTAGCCGGCTTGACAACATCATGAACGGTAATGGGATCAATCCTATTATTTGCCTCAGTGCTGGAGGCAATGATGTTGGCAAGCGTAGAAGTGAGGATTTAGTTAGAAAGTTCAGGACAGCTATAGACATGATTAGGAAGAAGGGGGGGCGCCCTGTTATATGTGGCATTTTGCCAAGAAGAGGTGTTGGTAATGAATGGTTGTCCAGAGCAATTGGTATTAATTGTTGGCTGGATAAACACTGTAAGGATAATGCAGTACCATTCATTGACAACTGGGACAACTTCTATGGCCGAAATGACATGTATGCCAGGGATGGGGTTCACTTATCCAGGGCAGGTGTGGGTTTTCTTGCTAACTCAGTTGAGGGGGTTGTTAGGACTTTAAACTAGGATTAGTTAGAGGTATGGGTTTTTGCAGGAAAACTGTGAAGTCGCAGGGTAGTAATATGAGTACTAGGAGAACTAGTAATAGGCAAAATGAGGTGGATATTGGAAAGCCAGTGGCACTAATTGACAAGGACAGTAATAGGTTTAGTGGAATAATAGAAAAAAGCAGGAAGGGTAAAGAGAGAGGAGGGTCATTAAAAGTTTATTACACAAATAGTCGCAGTGCTAGGAATAAGATGGGCGAGTTGAGACTAGTTGCTAGTGCAGGTGACATAGATGTATTTGCCATTACTGAGACGTGGTTTAATTCAAAAAGTCGGGACATGCCTGCAGAATGTCACATTCAGGGTTTTAAATTGTTCCAAGTAGATAGAAGTATCGGGAAGGGGGGTGGGGTGGCATTGTATGTCCGAGATCGCTTGAACTGTTGCATAAAAACGGGTATTAAGTCTGAAGTAACACATACAGAGTCTGTTTGGATAGAATTTTCAGAGGGGCATGAAAAATTAATTTTAGGTGTGATATACCGTCCCCCAAACTTAGATAGGGACCAAGGGAGACTACTATGGGAGGAAATTGTTAGGGCCACAAGGCACGATAATGTAGTAATTCTAGGAGACTTTAACTTTAGTCATATTGATTGGAATTTCTTGACTGGGAATTTAGAATCATACGATTTCTTAGAAGTAGTTCAGGATTGTTTTTTGAAGCAGTTTGTGACAGAACCTACAAGGGGAAATAACCTGCTTGACTTAGTTCTGGCAAACAATGAATCCCTTGTTAATAATTTAGAAGTTTCAGAGGAACTGGGTGCTAGCGACCACAAATCAATTACATTTAGAATTGAATGGAAGTATGATAGTAGGGATAACTCAGTAACAGTCCCAGATTTTCGCTTAGCAGATTACGATGGGCTTAGAGAACACTTATCATCTGTTGACTGGGGTAACGAAGAGAGCTATCAATATGACAGTTTTCTGAACACAATACATGCTGCTCAAAGAACGTTTATCCCTTATAAGGAAATTAGATCAAATAGAAATGACCCAAAATGGATGAATAATAGGCTGAAATATCTACTAGGGCATAAGAAAGGAATTTATAGGCGTATCAAAAGAGGCGAGGGTCATCTTATGAATCAGTATATTGACATTAAGAGGGACATTAAAAAGGGGATAAGAAAAGCTAAAAGGGACTATGAAATTAAAGTTGCTAGGGATTCTAAAACTAATCCAAAAAGTTTTTTCCAGGTATATAGAACAAAAGTCAGAGATAAGATAGGTCCCCTTAAAAATAACTATGGGCATCTTACTGACAAAGAGAATGAAATGTGCTCGATTTTAAATAATTATTTTCTCTCGGTTTTTACACAGGAAGACACTAATAATATTCCGGTAATTAATTTTTATAGTGGATCAGAAGAAGATAAATTATGTAACATCATAGTCACTAGTGAAATGGTTGTGAAGCAGATAGACCGACTGAAGCAAAATAAGTCGCCGGGTCCTGATGAGGTTTTTTCAAGGGTTCTTAAGGAATGCAAAATGGAAGTCTGTGAACCATTAACTAATATTTTTAATTTATCTCTTCAAACAGGTGTAGTGTCTGATATGTGGAAGATGGCTAATGTAATTCCTATTTTTAAAACAGGGGACAAGTCGTTACCGTCAAATTACCGCCCAATAAGCCTGACCTCAATTGTAGGCAAGTTGCTAGAGTCAATTATAGCTGAGATTATAAGAAGCCATCTCGATAAGCATAGCTTGATTAATGATACTCAGCATGGATTCACAAGAGGCCGGTCTTGTCTAACTAATTTATTAACTTTCTTCAGTAAAGCTTTTGAGGCTGTTGACCACGATAAAGAATTTGATATTGTTTACTTAGATTTTAGTAAGGCATTTGATAGAGTTCCGCACCAAAGACTGTTGAAGAAAGTAGCAGCTCATGGCATTGGGGGAAGGGTGCTCTCGTGGATCGAGTCATGGCTCACAGACAGGAAGCAGAGAGTGTCCATAAATGGGGTTAAATCCGAGTGGGGATCAGTAACAAGTGGCGTTCCACAGGGATCAGTCTTGGGCCCGTTGTTGTTTATAATATATATCAATGATCTTGATGAAGGAATTGCTAGTGATATGAGCAAATTCGCCGATGACACGAAGATAGGTAGGATAATTGATTCAAACGTAGATGTTAGGGAACTTCAGGACGATTTAGACAAACTCTACTCTTGGTCAGAAAAGTGGCAGATGCAGTTCAATGTAGATAAATGCAAGGTTCTGAAGCTCAGGAGTGCCCATAACCCTAGCACTTATAAGTTAAATAATGTAGAACTTAGCCATACAGATTGCGAAAAGGACTTGGGGGTTATGGTAAGCAGCAACCTTAAACCAAGACAGCAATGCCTAAGCGTACGTAATAAGGCAAATAGATTACTGGGATTTATATCAAGAAGTGTAAGCAACAGAAGTCCAGAGGTCATACTGCAGCTTTATACATCATTAGTAAGGCCTCACCTAGATTATGCAGCTCAATTCTGGTCTCCATATTACAGAATCGACATAAATTCGTTAGAAAACATTCAGCGTAGGATGACTAAATTAATACATAGCATTAGAAATCTTCCTTATGAAGAAAGATTGAAGACTCTTAAGTTACATTCACTTGTTAGACGAAGAATGAGGGGAGACCTGATCGAAGTGTATAAGTGGAAGATAGGTATTAATAAAGGGGATATTAACAAGGTCTTGAGGATATCTCTCCAAGAGAGAACCCGCAGTAATGGATTTAAATTAGATAAGTTTAGATTTAGAAAGGACATAGGAAAGTATTGGTTTGGAAATAGGGTAGTTGATGAGTGGAACAGTCTACCTAGTTGGGTTATTGAGGCTAGGACTTTGGGTAGTTTCAAATTTAGGTTGGATAAGTACATGAGTGGGAGGGGTTGGATTTGAGTGGGACTTGCACATCGGAGCTTGTTTCTTGGGTGGCATTGAAAATTGGGTTGGGCAAATGTTTTGTTAGTGGGATGAATTGTAAAGGACCTGCCTAGTATGGGCCAACAGGCCTTCTGCAGTGTTCCTCCTTTCTTATGTTCTTATGTTCTTAGAGGTAGTAGTAGTTGTATTTTTTCTTATGTTCTTATACATGTGGTGGGAAAACTTTGGGTAGGGGTAGTTTTGATAAGGACCTGCCTTGAATGGTCCAGTAGGCCTTCTGCAGTGTTCCTCCATTCCTGTGTTGTTATGTACTACGGTTATTTCAGCATTTCATGAATGTCAGTTCTCACCCGTTCATATATCTTGATTCATAAACATGACTGATATCAACAATAAGCAAAAATAAAGGCAACATTTAGGCAACTTTATTTCGGAATAAAGTTGCCTATGTGTCTTGCCTATCAACCTGTCGGTATTGTGTACCATTTTGATATTCAAGCAAAAGTAACGCTCAAAATATGATAATTACCCGACCCTTTGTCTGTTTAACCCAGCCACATATGCACCACCTGGACGACACTGGTGGGCGGTGCAGCAGCCACATATACACCACCTGGACCACACTGGTGGGCGGTGCAGCAGCCACATATACACCACCTGGACGACACTGGTGGGCGGTGCAGCAGACACAGTATGTAACGTCACTGATGACTGATCATAGTGATGCCAGGGCGATTAAGGGTTTTTCCAAAACATCATAAATAAAAGTGTCGATTTATAGTAGTTTATCATATAGCGTCATTGATTTTCCCTATATAGGCCTAATTGTACTCTGTAATCATATAATAGGCTATATAGAAACAAAGGATTTTTCTCTTATGTTGCTGCAGCACTGCCTAGTATGGGTCAGTAGGCCTGCTGCAGTGTTCCTCCTTTCTTATGTTTTTAGTGTCACCTTCTTTAGAGGCTCTTTGGTGTCACCCCCTAAATGGTGTCACCCGGGGCGCCCCACCCCCTGCCCCCCCCTAACGACGCCTCTGCACATTAGGTAGGCTTCTGTTATGAAAATAAAGAAAATTGTGCATAACTCTACGGATTGTACAACCCAGGGTTGACTACCATCAACACTGAGAGCACTGTGCTTCCAGTGATGTGTTCACCACTGTTGGTTATTGTCACTGTCAGCACCACTGAGAGCACTGTGCTACCAGTGATGTATTCACCACTGTTGGTTATTGTCACTGTCAGCTACCCCTGGTATTGTTCCTCGATGACGGTTCCTCTTCATACGCATATTGCAACCCATCTGTTGACAGGACAACGGCAGGTTTCCACTTATTCTCTGTAACTGTCAGTTTTGGCATTTCCGAGAATTTTTTTTTGCAACTAATTATAAGGTATACCACGCATTTTTCTCCTCACAGACTAGTATATAATTCAACTCCTCATCTCAAAGAAACTCGCGAATCTTTGGACCAACCAATTCATCTCCATTGATTTTTGCATCATTGAGCCTCGAGGATTTACTACCGAGGTTCTTTAATATTGCCACCGTTTTGTCCAGACTATAACGTGTAAACGTTGTTACAAAATCAAGCTCGGGTCTTCAGGTCGAGAATACCGAACATTTTTTGTTCAAGGGTTCACTGAGTGTCAGGGTGGCTAATACGTTTTGATATAATAAGCCCTCGTCCGGGTATCCCACTCTAAGAAAACAGCAATACTTGGTGTAGTCTAGCTGCAGTACAAGGAAAATAGCAGCAACTTCATTCGCCACAAAGTTGCCACTGATGGTTGTTGCGAGGGGAAAGTCAGTTCTACATAACAAAAGTTATAATGTTCACGTAGTTAAGGGGCATCTTTTTCCAAAGTTAGCTGAAAAAGTCAGCATCCAAAGCAAATAGTAAACTGATTTTGACACGATAGCACTGCATGACTTATGGGAATGTACTGAAATAGTTTAGTTACTCTGGTAAGTAGGTTGATAGAATATCTGAATTCTGAGAGAATCTACTGTATTTTGTCGTCAGACTTGACTTAAAAACAAACGTTGCCATAACCAAAGCTGAACAATTGCTGGTCAATTCAGCACAAGTGCGTCCACATCATCACCTCCAAAAAATAATAAGAAACTTGAAAAAGAAAACAGCTGCAGATGAGAAACAGTAGAAATTTCAAGTATTGTTTTAAATACTCATACACTGCGAAATTATTTAAATTACACCATGACTGATTATATTTACCATCCTCCCTTCCCACATTATATGTAAGAGCAACCTCCCTTCCCACATTATATGTAAGAGCAACCTCCCTTCCCACATTATATGTAAGAGCAACCTCCCTTCCCACATTATATGTAAGAGCAACCTCCCTTCCCACATTATATGTAAGAGCAACCTCCCTTCCCACATTATATGTAAGAGAAACCTCCCTTCCCACATTATATGTAAGAGCAACCTCCCTTCCCACATTATATGTAACAGCAACCTCCCTTCCCACATCATATGTAAGAGCAACCTCCCTTCCCACATTATATGTAACAGCAACCTCCCTTCCCACATCAAGGGTAACAGGAACTTCCTTTCCCACATTATATGTAAGAGCAACCTCCCTTCCCACATTATATGTAAGAGCAACCTCCCTTCCCACATCAAGGGTAACAGGAACCTCCCTTTCCACATCATATGTAAGAGCAACCTCCCTTCCCACATCAAGGGTAACAGGAACCTCCCTTCCCACATCAAGGGCAACAGCAACCTCCCTTCCCACATCAAGGGTACCAGCAACCTTTCTTCCCACATGAAGAGTAACAGCAACCTTTCTTCCCACATCAAGGGTAACAGGAACCTCCCTTCCCACATCAAGGATAATAGCAACCTTCCTTCCCACATGAAGGGTAACAACAACCTTCCTTCCCACTTCAAGGGTAACAACAACCTTCCTTCTCACATGAAGGGTAACAACAACCTTCCTACCCACATCAAGGGTAACAGCAACCTTCCATCCCACATGAAGGGTAACAACAACCTTCCTTCCCACATGAAGGGTAACAGCAACCTTCCTTCCCAAATCAAGGTTAACAGCAACCTTCCTTCCCACATCAAGGGTAACACCTTCCTTCCCACATCAAGGGTAACAGCAACCTTCCTTTCCACATCAAGGGTAACAGCAACCTTCCTTTCCACATCAAGGGTAACAGCAACCTTCCTTCCCAAATCAAGGGTAACAGCAACCTTCCTTCCCACATGGAGGGTAACAGCAACCTTCCTTCCCACATAAAGGGTAACAGCAACCTTCCTTCCCACATAAAGGGTAACAGCAACCTTCCTTCCCACATAAAGGGTAACAGCAACCTTCCTTCCCACATAAAGGGTAACAGCAACCTTCCTTCTCACATCAAGGGTAACACCTTCCTTCCTACATCAAGGGTAACAGCAACCTTCCTTCCCACATCAAGGGTAACAGCAACCTTCCTTCCCACATCAAGGATAACAGCAACCTTCCTTCCCACATCAAGATTAACAGCAACCTCCCTTTCCACATCAAATGTAACAGCAACCTTCCTTCCCACATCAAGGTTAACAGCAACCTTCCTTCCCACATCAAGGTTAACAGCAACCTTCCTTCCCACATCAAGGTTAACAGCAACCTTCCATCCCACATCAAGGTTAACAGCAACCTTCCTTCCCACATCAAGGTTAACAGCAACCTTCCTTCCCACATCAAGGGTAACACCTTCCTTCCTACATCAAGGGTAACAGCAACCTTCCTTCTCACATCAAGGGTAACACCTTCCTTCCTACATCAAGGGTAACAGCAACCTTCCTTCTCACATCAAGGGTAACAGCAACCTTCCTTCTCACATCAAGGGTAACACCTTCCTTCCTACATCAAGGGTAACAGCAACCTTCCTTCCCACATCAAGGGTAACAGCAACCTTCCTTCCCACATCAAGGATAACAGCAACCTTCCTTCTCACATCAAGGGTAACAGCAACCTTCCTTCTCACATCAAGGGTAACACCTTCCTTCCTACATCAAGGGTAACAGCAACCTTCCTTCCCACATCAAGGGTAACAGCAACCTTCCTTCCCACATCAAGGATAACAGCAACCTTCCTTCCCACATCAAGGATAACAGCAACCTTCCTTCCCACATCAAGGGTAACAGCAACCTTCCTTCCCACATCAAGGATAACAGCAACCTTCCTTCCCGAACCGAAACGTTGTCATAAGCTTCTTCTATATGGGGGTTTTTGTAAATTGTTCCAGTGACTGTATTGTGCCTTTTGTTTTTTTTACGATTTACAGGTGAAGGTGTAAAGGCGAATTACAGATGAAGGTGTAGGTGAACTACAGGGGCATACACAAGACGAATTACAGGTGAAGATGTAAGGACAAATTACAGGTGAATATGCAAGGTTCATTACAGGTGAAGGTGTGATGTGAACTACAGGTGAAGTATCGACCCTGACTATAAACAACTCTCTTTCATACATCAATCTTCTATAATTTTCCATTTATATAGTCGGCTTTCAGGGGCTTTAAATATATAGTATAAAAGTAAATAAACAATTTATTTTTCATTTAGATAGTAGTTTTCATTACCAATTTTTGCAGTGTCTTTTTTTAAACAAGTTTAATTAAGATGTTAGGAACAAATTTTGTAATTTCTAACAGCGAAATCGTGTACAAATTGTCATCAGTAATTCTGTATCATATCTTTGACTTGTTGAGAATGTTTGCTCGGACATGTATCTACAACTACGTAAGTAAACATAAAGAAAAGATTATTATATACCATAATCTTAATATATTGGTTATGAAAATCAGTTATTTCTAACTGGGCTGTGGTTGATCTCAGGCGATATAGAGAAGTGAGTGTTGAACATGTGAATAATAATAGTGTTGGTTAAGGTCAAGACATTATTTCCCAGTAATATTGTGCTTTCTCGTTATGATTATGATAATTACTCACATAACTTCCTTTGCTATATTAAATTAGTTGATGCTGTGTGCTATGTAAAAGAGTGAGGATAAAACATTCTTTGTAGGACAGCCTTTTAATGGAACAATGTTCCGATTAGTGACTTGGTCAATCTCTGCACTCTGGGACACTGTGTGCTAATGTACTCTGTACTACCCCCACACACTCTGCATTATTACACATTGTTAAAGAATACTTTCTGCACTCTAACACTCACTCAACACTCTTTAACAATGTGTAATAATGTGCATTGCACTCATTCACTTGGCTTCGCATTATAAAAAGAAAAAAAAACTATCATAGTACATTTGAGGGGGACGTTGAGAGCTGTGAACCCCAAACACAGCATTTGAGGGGGACGTTGAGAGCTGTGAACCCCAAACACAGCATTTGAGGGGGACGTTGAGAGCTGTGAACCCCAAACACAGCATTTGAGGGGGACGTTGAGAACTGTGAACCCCAAACACAGCATTTGAGGGGGACATTGAGAGCTGTGAACCCCAAACACAGCATTTCCTCAAAGAGGAACTTAACTCTTCAAATGTAGCCTCACCATGGAACATTACCCATATATGATATTACAACAAATGTTTTAATATCATTATATACAGACAGATGTGATTACAGAGAGGGACACACAGAAATCTGTGCTGTGTAAATACAT